>NC_072734.1:48320671-48513780 GCF_026930045.1 Uloborus diversus | reverse complement strand
GTTTGTATCATTAAAAAGGTACGTAATGGAGTTTCAAAATATATAAAAATCAAAAAATCCAATTTTTGAAAGTTTTTAGGGTATTGACTCCCCTTAACTGGAATTATTTTCGAGTTACGTCAGCAGAAACAATCTAAAAAATCCTTTCTTGTCCGAATTTGTAAAGCGGAAACGATGTAGTTAGTCCCTGTTATTTTTTATGCAGTAAGATAGTTTTCTGACAACTGACGCAGATTGACATAAAATCTAATGTGGTCAGAGAGTTGATCGCGATCTACGAGAAATCGAATATGATCGATAAGCCGACATGCTTTTCCACGGTAAAACAGACGTTTTGTCGTGCGCGTAACATCTCTATACATTCATTTCAGAATGCATAATAAAGAAATTTTACCTATGAAATCACAGATTTGTGTGCGATTTTTCTGATTTTTTTTTTTTTTTTTTTTTTGTGCATTGAAAATTTTCAATATTACTTTTAAAGTGTAATGCCCAGCTGTGACGTGCAGGATAAATTGTCTAATTTTCTGTGGAAGGGCCCGTTATTTATTTTATTTTAAACTTAGCACCAAAAGAAGAATGAGCAAGCAAGCAAAATATTTAGTTAACCAAGTTGCAATAATACGTGATAAGTGATACGTGATACTAACACATTAAAAGTGCAATTCATTCAAAAAATAACAAATAAAATTTTTGAAAAAAATTTTTTGCTTAACAAATTATACAAGTGAAGTACTTTCTCAAGGTTAACCAAATATTGAACTTTCAACCCTAAATAATCACACACACATATATATATGAAAAAGTTCAGCCTAATTGTTCTACACGTGAAGGTGGAATCACCCCAATTGTGATCGCCCCCCCCCCCATATAGAATTCCCCCTATCCCCCTCTCTCCTTATATAGAATTCAAAAGAATATAAATTTTCTCCCTCTTGTTTCTTAATTCGGGTCTTCGAAACCAGTTCTTTACTAAATTTCGTAATTAGTAAAAAATCAGGATTAGTAAGCACCTGAACATCTAGTAGTGAAGTATGTAATGCAGAAATACTTTTCTAAAAGAGGAACAAATAATAAATACGTATAACATTCTGAAGCAGAAATTGGAACGGCATTTTATTGATTAATGAATTTACCTTCTTTTTACGTGACTATATCTTTAAATAGCTTAATGCAAAAACAATACTTTTCAAAAAAATCAGTTTTTTTGGTGTAGCATAACAATCATGAAACAGGTAAGGTCCCATGCGCTTTTCTACAAGTTATTTTATTAAAATAGAAAAAAAAAACTTTCAAAAAGACTCCTAAACAATTGGGTTTAGAATCGTGAAGCGACATCCATATTGATGTTTTCGTTGAAACATCAATGTTTTTAAAATCGATGTTTGAGGATCGATGTTTTTTCAAAGTTGGATGTTATGCCTTCGATGTATTTTCTATGTCAATGTTTTATATTTGAACCAAAAACATTCCTGAATACATTTACATTTATGATGAAAGTTTCTCTATTAATTAGTTATTACAAGGTCTATCACATTACAAATAGTTTTCTATTGTTAGTTGTCTATACAAATAGACTATCAGAAAAGTTACTAATTATTTTTCCAGTTTTTGGGTTGATGTAGCGATACCATCGATGTTTTTTCATCGATCTGGCACCACTAGTTTGAAAACAAGATCATGTCTTTGATTGTAAAAATAATGTTGAGGTTGAAAACAGTAAAAATGTTGTATATGAGTTTAAATAAATAATTTCTCAATTCAAGCATGGAGAGTCAATTATGGGAGAGCAAGATGGTTTTATTTAAAAAAATGGTGCAGATGATGTTTTTTATGTCTTTAACTTGTGCAGGGTGAACACAAATAAGGAACCCTATTTAAAAAATAATCATAATTTCGTAACCACTGCATATATTACAATAAAATAATGCATGAATGTACAGAGAAATGTTGAGGTTGAAAACAGTAAAAATGTTGTACATGAGTTTAAATAAATAATTTCTCAATTCAAGCATGGAGAGTAAATTATGGGAGAGCAAGGTGATTTTATTTTAAAAAATGGTGTAGATGATGTTTTTTATATCTTTAATTTGTGTAGGGTGAACACAAATGAGGAACCCTGTTTCAAAAATAATCATAATTTCGTAACCACTGCATATTTTACAATAAAATAATGCATGAATGTACAGAGAAATATACCAAGTTTTTTTTTTCAGTTACAAATGTTTGATGTGTGAGCTTTTTGTTAAACGACAAACGTCTAATCTGTGATCAAGTTAATTCACACAGGCAATGCAATTTCTTTTTACAGAGTAACGTAAGACTCGAAAATCAGATTCTGGAACCCTGCATCAGAAACCTATATTTGGTATTATGTAATGGATGGAAACTTCGTATCAATAAAATAAGCATACAGTAATGAAAAAACAATTCTTGGTTTGAAACTTTCTTCCTTTTCCCGCGTTTACTCATGTTATCACTAAAAGAGATTTAAATATATTTTAATTTTATGTCTGTTCTGATCCGCGAGATTCATTTTAGTAAGAGATATGGTTGTAGCATTGCGTACAGAAAGATTACACACCACTGTTCTACTGTATGCAAAGAAAATTATATTTTTCAGTTACAAGGAATAAAAATATTCTATGCGTGGTAAAACAAAGAAGCGAGAAATAAAAAAATTTTGAAAAAAAAAATAGAACCGACTTCAAAATTGCTCTAAAAAGTGAAAAATAATTTTATTCTTTAAACACCATCGATAATGCTTTTAAACATAATTTTTGAAGTTGGCGCAAAAACAAAACGTAAAATCCAGTGTAACCATGCTTCGTTCATATTTTTTTTTTCAGAAAAGCATCCAAAGTTACGAACGAAACATTTATATCGCTATTCAAATATGCTGTCATCAATGCATAATGTATGTGATAGTGAAGAAACTGGTCCTGGTTAAATTTACAGTTGTATTTGAGTTATGACTGTGAATGATTTTATCTATCGTTTTTGCGCCAACTTCAAAAATTATGTTTAAAAGCATTATCGATGGTGTTTAAAGAATAAAATTATTTTTCACTTTTTAGAGCAATTTTGAAGTCTGTTCTATTTTTTTTTTCAAAATTTTTTTATTTCATTCTTTTTAGTGTAAATGTAGGTATTTCAGAAATAATACCATCTCGAAACTTCACATTTTTTTCTTAAAAATGCTCCATACTAAAAAAAAATTTGACACGCGTTAAACTTTAAGCGATTGGCACTAAAAACTCATCTTTGTTCCTCTCTGGAAATCATGCGTAGTTAATTTAATTATAACCATTTAAGTATTACGTTTTGCCTAACTAATTTACATTCCACAGCATCTAAGTTGCTCATGATGCAATCCTGTATTTTCTTACTTAGCCCCGATCATTGTTATCGGCATAGATGATAACGATAAAAATACTACAGAGTAGTTGAGTCAAACCTAATGGTAGCATTGTGAAAGCTAAGCAGATCCTAATCACTGCATCACCTCGCTTCCAGGTTAGGTTTACCCCTACTATGGAGCAATAGCACTGAAGAAAGGAATATTTTGATAATTCACATAGGGTTACTATAAATTAGTAGTACTCGACCGATGGTTCAACAATTTAGCCATCGGCATCGGCGGCCGATGCTAGTTTGCAGGAAACATCGGCCCATCGGCCTTAAAAGCATCGAAAAGCCGATGGAATTGGCCGATGTTTTTGACAAAAAAAGAAAAAAGGACCTTTGCTGTTATACTTTTTAATACAAAGTAAAGGGAGTTATTGTTTTCATATAAAATTGTTTAATTAAATTTCAGTATGAATTTCCATTTTAGTCACCCCTGAAAGAGTTTTTCATACTGCATTCAGTTACCAAACAAGTTAATTATTGCGTTGTTTCTTGCAGCTGAATGTACGTATTTCTTAGAAGTCATAACTCAAAAATGGTAAGCTGTAGAAGGATAAATTTCGCATGTGAGGTGTGCGTACGTTCCAGTTGTGCACTTCCCTTTTTGTTTTCGATCGGGTGTTCTGAAAAGCCTGTTTATGCATTTTTTTTTAAGTCATTAATCACTTATTTCAATGCAAAACTAAAATAGCGTCTCAGACTGACGATCATTTGGTGATATATTGCCGAATTGGAGACTATGGAAACAAATATGAAATGGCAAAACCGATTTTTGTGTCATTTTATTAGATTCCCGTAGAACCGACGGCATTTTTTAATTTTTCGATATTTGTCATATGAATCACAGTAATGCAGTGTTTTCTGTATCGCTTCCGCGGAGTTACAAGTTTTGGGCCCTTCGAAATATATTTTGGGGCCCTATTTCATTATCACAGAAGTTGTAGAACATTTATCATAAGCATTTTTGTAACTCCTACTGTGCCTCTATGGTTATGGGGCCTCTCGCGCAATTGCAACATTTGCTATATTTTAAATCCGCCACTGCACGTCAAAACAAACTCGGGTGCAAGTTTTGAAAGGGTTTTTCTGCTGAATATTTATGATTATTTTGAACTCTATTTTTTACGACTGTTTTTTGAATTTCCGAGAACACTGCGAGGCCTTTCCTCCCACTTCCTCAATTTTTGAAATTAAACTCTAGTTGCACTTCTGAGTTCTTTAAAACTAATACCATTCATAAAATTAGAGATTTTTTTTTCAAACTTTATCTATTGTTTAGAAAGAATTTAGAGCATTTAATGTAAGAAATTGATTAAAGACGTTTCGAATGGTGGCATAATTCGGAAATCAATGGGACTTTTGAATTTTTTCTTCAGAAGTGCTGAAGTAGATTCAGAAACTTTTCCGAGGCTTTGGTGGTAGCGGTTCTGTACTAAAAAAACGAGGCCGAGGTTGGGGCCGAAGTGTGAGTTACTCCGAAATCTGGGGGTGACCCCCCCTAACCCTCCCTCGTCGTTTCAAGCATTTCTTAAATATTTAGCGATAATTTATTTCGGTCAAAAAATGTCATTTTGCGTATTTCTTATACTTGTTTCACCTATATTTCGTAATGCGCCATCTTTTTTGGATCTTTAATAGCGATCGATTTTTTTTCTGTTGTAAGTAAGTATTTTTATGTATTTATATAAAATCAATGAATAAGTTACTTTTGTTTGTTATGGAAAAGTTTCAAGGATTTTCTATTATGTAGTTTTTAAATTTCAGAAAATTATTGCTTAATTGAAAAAAATAATTTGAACTTGTTTGTAAAGCTTCATAAAAGATTAAACAATCAAATTCTTCAATATTATGTGTGCAAACATTAGATCAAGTAGTATATGTATTCAGTTATTAACTTGGTGTAAATATTGATTTTTGTTTATTGTAGCTGCGTTTTAAGAACCTCCCTCTTTTCATGGCTATGTCTTTTTTCAGCAAAATCTATGTCACGTTATAGCATTTATGAAAAATGCAAACTTTTCTATTCATAAATTTTAAATAAATATAAAAATATTCCTGTTTTGATTTAATATTGTAATTTATCTGTTAGCTTTTTTGTTTAGTTTGATGACTAAAAAATGTCTACTTGCAATCTTTCCACTTCAATTGCGTAATTTGTTGACGGTTTCATAGTTTTATTATTTATTTATTTATTTGAATGATTAAACAACATAATTTAATGTTTTTTAACTATGTTTAATGTACCTAAATCCATACATCATTACAATATTACTGAAATCTTAGTTATATGTTCAATTAAAAAAAAACAAATCAATTGGTTATTAAACAGTCTCTTTGTTTTTCTTCCTTTTTCATTTTTATTTTTGTCTGTTGTTCTTTCTCTTTCATCATACAGCAGTTAAAAAAGGAGAAGCTTAACCCTATACAGATGATACGTAGTACGATCCAAAAGTTTGGGGACAAGCTGTATAAAACCTTACCCAGAATAGTTTACATTACCGAAGCACATTCACCTTCAAAAGGTCAGCTTGAGGGGCTACGTACTTCTGCCAGTGTTCATAACTTTTGGAAACACTCCTGGAAGCCATTTTTCGCTACCTTCTATGATGCAGCTTTATCTTCTCCTGACGGAAGAAAGCGGCGTCCATGGAAATGGTTTTTTGTTGGGAACAGGTAAAAGTCAAACGGAGCTAAGTTCGAGGAAACGTTATGTTATTTGTTTGTCATACCAGAGTATTGACCAATCGAACCGTGCATCCTCAACATGAAAGTCGCCTTCTTACCCACGATGAAGTCAAAGCAGCAACGCAAGAGGCCTTACAGGAGTTTGCGAAAAATTTCTTCCAGGAGTGCTTGTAAAAGCTATACAAACGTTGGCAGAAGTGCATAGTCGTTCAAGCTGACTATTTTGTAGATAGATGTGCTTCGATAATGTGAACTATTCAGGGTAAGGTTTTATGCAACTTGTCCTCGAACTTTTAGATCATACTAGTACGAATGAGTTTTCAACTTACTATTTCATAACGTTTTTGAGTGACGCAAGTTTACGCGCATGAAGGCTTAGGGGTGCGACATCGATGTCGATGTTTTGAAAACATCGATGTTTTTGCTAAAACATCGATGTTTTACTTTCGATGTTTTCGGAACATCGATGTTTTGGTTTCGATGTTTTTTCGATGTTGATGTTTTTGTATTATAATTAAAAATTATAGTAAAATTTGCTCCAATTTTCTTGCTAGGTAATTAAATTTACTTATGGAATTGCTTCAAAAATGTCATTTATTTGCGCACATTTAAAAATATCGTTTTTTCTGTGTAAAGGATGATTTTTGGAAAGATCACTACAAGATGGTAAAAGATAACTGGAGGGTGAGGAAGAGGTCAAAGCTATTGGAAGAACTCGACAATGGTAGTCTGTTGTCAGTTCTTGCAGTCGATTCTAAGACTCCAATTCTTAAACTAAAGGAGAATCCTATATATTACTGCGGTGAATATTATAACTGTACTAATTCAGAACTGTTAAAAGTTGTGTCGAAGTATTTGATAGTGATGGCGACTTATGTTTCATCGGAAGGAGTTTTTTCTCCGCCTGGTGGAATAGTCAGCGAAAAGAGAAATGCGCTTAAACACCAAATATTGGGGGTTACTTATCGTCTACCCAGGGGCGGATACAGACTAACATTTTAGGGGGCTCATGCTAAAGAGTGACCTTCACCCCTCCTCCACGAATAAACTTATGGTTTTTGGTAAGAAAAATTTCTGAAACTGCTTAGGTGTTTAAAAAATACCACATCGGTCAGGGATATGGCACCTAATAGGACAAAAACCTCACGAATAAATTTTATAAACAATTAAAATAAGAAGTAGTATTTCAAGTATTTGCTTGTAAAATTAATTCAAAAACTGAAACAAAAACGGAAATTATTTACATTTTATCCATAAAGTGCTTGAATACAATGCGATCGGATAATATTGTCGACGTTTTAGGGAGGGGGTCATGACCCCTATGACCCTCTCCTTGTATCCGCCACTGCCTAGGTGGGCACCACTGCGAGAACCTATGTATAATGAGGTTTTGCGCTAACACGGCACTCAAAGTTTACATTTCTTGCACGATAATAAATCCTAAACGCTGATTTAAACTAATAAACTATTTACAGCACATTTAAAAATAGACTCAGCACGACTAAAAACTGAACTATCTAAAAATTATAACAGAAAGAAATTCTAACCTATAGAGACTTTACAGAAAAAAAAAAACATTTATGGACTCAAATGTTTTATCGATTGAAGCGATGCCTGAAGCTTTGGATATGGTTTTACAAAAACTATCGTTGATTAAATTTGTTACTTATAAAAGCAAACGAGCGTCAGACACTTCTTTATTACTTCTCATTATACTGGCTCCTGAACTCAGCGCCGCAGACTAACTGTCTCGAGAAAAGCTATTTTTACTGTCTACATATTTTAAATACATATGCTATAAATAGAAAAGTGACAGTTAATACCCCCCTCCCCAAATAAAAAAATAGAGAACTATTTACTGTTTCTTATTATGGTTTTGGTCCGGCTTTTTTTTTTTTTTTTTTTTCAAGCAGTCATTTTCACTACTCAAATGCAATGAACCTTGAAACAGATTACAAAGTACTGTCGCAGATTTTGATGGGAGGAGGGGGTCATGACCCCCCCTCCTCCTTGTATACACTTCTTACGGTTTCGATCAAGTTTTTAATTTTTTCGAGCAAACATTCAAATGCTGTTGCGGGTTGGGGGGGGGGGGTGTTATGACCCCCTCACTCGTATCCGCCACTGCGTCTACCCTCAATAAGCCGTCCACCAATTACTCACAATTTGTGTTTAACTTTTTTGCACTAACAGTTCAAAACATATTTCTTGCTCTTAATAATAATTGTCAGAATTAATTTTTGTACTTTTAATATAATTTGCACAACTCTTTCTCATCATACAACTGACAGTAAGTGCTATGATATATTTTTTCGCAGATTTAACTAGTTTGTATTAATTGTTGCATGTCTTATCATTTTTTGTCTTATTATAGTACCAAGATGTTGCGAAATTATTCCTATTAAATTGTATTTATGATTTGCTGTTCAGTAGTTTCAATATATTCGTGGGGTTCGTATTCTTTTGTATTGCTTAAATTAGACGCAATGCCCTGATCCATTAAGAAACATTTGTTAGAGATTATCATCTATGTAAGTTTGTAGTGTAGTATACTAAAAAATGTATGTTAAATATTGACAAAACGATCGATGTTTTAAAACATCGATGTTCAGAAACATCGATGTTTTTTGGTCGATACATCAATACTATCGATGTTTTAATTTCCAACATCGATGTTCTGAAACATCGATGTTTTGCTATCGATGTCGCACCACTAGCATGAAGACATCACAAAAGAATTTGAGAAAATTAACTGAGGAGGCGTTTAAAATGGATATTTCGGTCATCTATATGTTCTTAGGTACATATGCATGTACAGATGTGCCGAAAAAACTTGTGAAGTATAAATTGGATGATCGTAAAATAAAAATTTAGTTCGATTTTTTTTTGTAATTTACAATTCCTTATTCGTTATCAATTTATTTCTGTTTGATTATTTTTTTTTTTTTGCCATCGGCCAACGACATCGGCCATCGGCAATCGGCCATTTGGAGGAAAACAATCGGCCATCGGCCATCGGCCCTCTTTGAACAATCGACCAACAATCGGCATCGGCCCATCGGCCAAAAAGTGCCATCGGTCGAGCCCTATAAATTAGCAGGGTTACTAAAATAAAATTATTTACGCCAAAAATGAGACGACAGCGCCAGATTCCTCATTATCGATATATCCCTTGAAGAAATTTGATGCTTGCTTCAGAGAAGCCTTCATTCAAAATTATCATTACAATTACTATTAATGTTACTGTTATATGGCACCAAACTTTTATAACAATGAGTTTCCTATTGTCGCGTAGATGAAGATAGCGAAGACAATGTGAAAGCCAAATGAAGCGAATACTCGTTAGTCTCAACTCGAGATCTTTATTTAGAACCACGAATGAACGTTACATCTCCTTATATACAACTTGAGAAAGTGCTGAAACTTTCCAGACTTGGAAAGATACAAAAATTAATAGAAGATTCGAGAAAATACGGGAAACAGTAGAAACGAAATTTTAGTAAAATTCACTTTGTCCTAGTCGGGATTTGAACCCGGGTCACTCGTGTGGGAGGCGAGAATTCTACAACTGAAACAGCGTTATCCACAGATGAAAAGTGCGAACTTCGCTACAAAATCATTTAATAGGGAAAGTGCATAAAATTTACTGTTTTTTGCCCGTAACTTTTTTTCTAAAGAACAAATATGGTCAAACAAAGTAATGGGACCTAAGTTGAGCCATCCCCTATCCATTAAAAAAAGAATCATCAAAATCGGTTCACTAGGTGAGACGCTATGTGTGGACAAACAAACAAAAAAAAAAAAAACATACATACGGTATGAATTGATAATCGCCTCCTTTTTGAAGTCGGTTAAAAACAACAGGTTTTTTTTTTTTATTTCCCCTGTTATTCTCTTATGGCTTCATTTCGTGCACTTCCTCGTAAAGTTAACCCTGAAACACGTGTGTGAAAATTTTATATAGCTAGTTTGTTCTCAACAAGGTTGGGTTTGTCAAGGCCGTCAACCAGCTCAGAGATGATCAATTTCAACTTGGCATTGCTAGAGAGCTTAACACAACTGATTAATACTTTTAAAGAACATGTTACTGATTTTATTGTTTGCGTATTCTTCGGAAAAAATTAAATCATTAGAACTTTTAGATTTTTTTTTGTAGCTGTTTTTTTGTAGAATGCTGCGATGTTAGAAAAGATTTTACTTTATTATTTCTTTAGAAAATATTTTACGGCGCACATGCGTACGCACGTGCGCATGTTTGGATTTTATGTGAGAGGAAACGAAAATTTCATCATGAGAGAGAATCGGGAATAATAAACCGAAAGGCATTTGAATTTGGTATCACCACAAATTACTGGCTGAGTGTCAATCGTGATAGGAACGCCATCTATATAAATAAAACAAAGAATATATGTATGTATGTATGTATATTCCCTATAAAAATCCACAGTTTACCTCGGACCTCTACCAAATTTGGCAGGGAGGTACTTGGGCACCCGAGAAGTAAGGTAAGGGGGGGGGGGGATTTCGAATGCCACAAAAGTACCGAAACGTTCGAATTTTAATTTTAGGACCCGAAAACTGCATTTTTCTATGATATGGCGAAGAAAAAATGCTCGCAAAAATTAGAATAAAATACTCATAGAACCCCTCAATTTTCTGCATTAGATAAAAAAAATTTTCATTGTTGAAAGGTAATTATAACAGGAATTATAATTGTTTTTCACTACTTCCAGTGCTAAAATGTAGGTAATCCGTAAATCAGATATTGATTGTTGCTCACGATCATTGTTGAACAGTGCTTTTATTAAAATTTGTTCCATGAAGAAAATCATGGAGGCGATAGATCTGTTACCATTCTTTTCTTGAATATGAACAAATAAAATTCTTGTTTCTGTTTCGAGACTTTTTCCTGCAATCGGGAGATTTAAAATTTTTTGTTTTCGTTTATCTTTCTGCAAATCTGTCGGGAAATTTTAAAGATTTTTTTTGTTCAAGCCTGATTTTTGAACACGCGTCACTTGACATAACTTTTATTTTCGAGGTAGACTGTGCAAAGCCGGGTGACGCAGCTAGTTGTATATAATACAGTGTACTCAGGTAAACGTTTCAGAACTCCTAAAATTAGTAGGGTGCATCCTGATGACTTGAAATCATATCTAGGTCGAAAACGCTTTCCTATAGCGGTGATGTACCCAGAAGCACCAGAAAGAAAAGACTAAGTGAAAAGTCTATTTAATAATATGTGTAAACGAGCTGATCTCTGCATCACATGACTTCCTTTTCCACCAATTTAATGTTATTTCACCATTATTGGCAATTTTTATTTGATTCAATAGTTAACTCTCTAAATATCACCACCAATGGCCAAATTGAAACCAGATTTTAAAAAAAAATCGCCAGTTGGTCGCCAAGTTGGCGACAAAACATGGTGACCAAAAGACTTGTGATATATCGCCAAGTGTCCGCTAAATCATAACACCACTTGAGTTTGAATCGAAATTAACAATGATTTCCCACAAAAAGGTGCAAAAGACCCCTTTAGAAACACCCGAATGCAACCAAAAGGGGAGGTGCACAACTAGACGCCACTAGGAGTCTACGTACCAAATTTCAACTTTCTAGTACATACCGTTCTTGAGTTATGCGACATGCATACGCACATATATACGTACATACAGACGTCTCGAGAAAACTCGTTGTAATTAACTGGAATCATCAAAATGGATATTTCTGGCGTCTATACGTTCTTAGGCATATATCTACGTGTGGTCGGGTCAAAAAAAAAAAAAAAAAAAAAAAAAAAAAAACAACAACATTCATTCCGAGGTGAGCAAAATAGAAATTAAGGTCGTTTTTTGAGTGAAAACTTTTTTTGCGAATACAATTACTTCCTTTTTTTTGTAAAAAGCAAGAAGTACATGGGTCTAAGAAAGTGATCGAAGCTTTTTCAATCGGCTACAATGCACATGTCCACCTCAGACCCTCGGTGCATAAAACTCCGAACAGTCTGGAATACTCCAGCCAATCTCAAATTTCTCAGATCGGGAAAGCATTTCCGACCCCGCATTGCCATACGATTTCGAGTCGTCACTATGCCTCCTACCCCTCTTAGGAGTTCTGAAACACTTAACTGAGACACCCTGTAAAAACGTCTTAATACAGTGTACGCCGGTTCACTGAATCAGTGGTTAATTGAATCGATCGCTTTCATGAATCAAACTGCAGAAAACAGAACAAAATCCGGCTTTATTGAATTAGCCGCTTTATTAAATCAGCAACTTTATGGAATCACTACCGTTTAGAGCAAACGTGATTCATATAAGCGGCGGCCACTGCATACGTATCTGAAAATCTGTTTAAAAAAAGCTAACTTCATGATCAAGAAGATTGTTTTAAATTATACAAAGTTAATTTGGTTGCAACAACTCAACTACGAAATAAATAAGCTATACAACTACTTATTTATGAATAAAGGCAACGATGAAAAGATCTTTTCACGTCATTTGCAGCGTAGAAAGTGGTGTTTTTCGATCGCAATTATGCTATCAATTTTTTTCTTATCTTATCTTCTTTGAAACAAACTTCAGCTTAGGTTTTTTAAGTTTATTTACTTATTTTCCTATTTATTTTTTGATAGACTAGTTTTTTAGTTCTGCTAGCTGTATTCTTTATCAACTAATAAATTTAAAATTGTCTTAAAATTTACAAAAGCTTTCCTTTTCAAAAAAAAAAAAAAAAAAAAAACGAAGAACTTTAATTTTGTCGTTCTTATCCATGTAACACAAACGAACTGCTCACCATTTTGTTTTAGAAACAAACCAATGATAATTTTGCTTGTTATTACTGCAAAAAAATTATTAAATATGATCAAAAAAAAAAAAAAAAATCAACCCATTTGGGATCTTATTGCATTTAAATCCTTTTAAAGTTCACTATTCATTCAAGTTTATTTTTACTTTTTTCTCTCGCAACTTTTCGCAACGAACCCTTACCTAGGCCCCTTTTAGTGGTTTTGTTTTTCCTTCCCGACCTTCTTAGGGGCCTATCACCATCGGAAGTGCTCTCAGAACAATCTCTCTCTCTAAGAACTTTCTTGAGTCATCTTTTCTCATTAGGGTTACCTCATTACTCCGATCAGATTTACGCTTAAACCAGGAGAACTTCTTTTTTTCTTTTTCTTTTTTTTTCTGATTTTTTTAAAGTGAAATTTAAAGCTATCCAATTTCTCCGAGTTCTTATGAAGTGCATCGAATTTTGATGTTAACATTTTTTACTTTTTGTTATGCATTAAGATTGAAAAAATCATTCTTGATACAGTATAAAAACAATTTTACGTTTTCTATCGGACCATTGATTAAAAAAAAACGTTCCAAGAGGAAAAACGTAATATCGGGGCGTGTTAAAAATCTACACATATTGTTTAAAAATTGACTCTTATCCAATGAAGTAGTGAAAAAAAATGCAAGAGCTACAATTTCATTTATATCTTGATCCGTGCTAACATTTTTTCTCCTAATTTGCTTCTTATTTAGCATTTACAAACAAAAATAGTTTTAAATTTTTTTGCCTAGAATCGCTTGATCAGCTCTACGGACACCTTCGATTAATTTGCTCGTCATTTGGACGAGCTTTTTTCAACAAAATAAAAATCGAAAAAGAAAAAAATACTCGCGCCTAACAAGCTGATAATGAATATTGTGGACGTTTTGATTTGCTTGTCAAGTTTATTGCCCTCCCCATTTTCATCGAATTCGATGTTTTTGACTCATTCGAACCGGCCACTGGTCCACAGAAAAAAATGACCAGTTCTCAAAGGTCTTTGCTCGATCGCTTAAAAGAAATCCTGCTAAAATAAATAATTTAAAGTTAAATAAAAAGTTTATAAAATTTTGTGATCAATTTTCATTCTATGATTTTTCTCGAAGTTCATTTACTTATACAGTAACACCCCTCCTAACGGACACTCCTCAAAGACGGACACCCCTCTTATGTGGACAATTTTTAATTCCCCAGTTCCAATGCAAATAACATTATTTAACCCCTGTCCTGCGAACACCTCTCTATTGGGGACAAAAAAATTTGCCCCGTTAGTGTCCGCATTAGAGGGATTTTACTGTATATTGTTGTTGAAATAATTACTTATCTTCATATTTAAGTACTTGGTTATGGCAGTTATTTAACACTAAGTAAAGTTTTATTTATTTGTTTAGGGTAGACCGGGGCACGTTTACGCGTATTTTTTTAAATGAATTTTCTAATTTTTATGTTTCAACTTAGGAAATTTTAGGCATTTTGGTTTTATGAAGCAGTTAATGGTGTCAAATTTGGTATATTCGGTTGTTGCTCAGTTTGTGTTTTTAACCGATAAAAAAATTATTTTTCAGTTCAAGTCGGTTGCGTAAAATGCGTAAACGTGTCCCGGGCACGGGGCACGTTTACGCATATTAAATTTTTGAAATCTAAAGTGGCTCTGTTAGTGTTTTGAACATGTCTTACCATCGCTAAAATAAATTTATTACAGACTGAATAGTGTACAAAGTTGAATCTGAACTGGCATGAAGACAGCACCATATGATTGTAAGCTATAAGATACGAATGTGTAACTTAATTAAAAAAAATAAATGGTAATTTTCAAACCTATATAGCCGGAAAATACTAAAAATGTTTGAGACAGTTTGGAGCGAAAAAAGTGTCAGGGACACTTTTTAAGTACGACACAGTAAGAACGATCATATGAAGTTGCCCCGACGTTTAAAGCATAAACTTACCCCGTTGCCATGTTTGGATTTATTATCAACGTGCAAAAAAAAAAAAAAAACATACAACTACAATTTTTAAAAAAGGATAAAATTCTGCTAATTTTTTATATATTTGTTTTTTCTTAACTAAGCATTATTTATTCACAATGAGTTTCAAAACGTTCAACACATAATTTACTCAACTTGGTAGAAAACAGTTGATTCTTTCTGCATGCTGGACCGAAGCTCAAATAAAACTCAAAAACTTGTGAGAATATTTGCTAGGGAGTAGCATCAATCTGTTATGACTGTGGGCTCTCCAGTTATAATTCGTTTTGAAAAAAGGGCACTGGGTAAACGTGCCCCGGTCTACCCTATTTATTCCTGTGAAAAAAAAGGAGATGCCTTCCTAATTTTTAACCGCATAAAACGGAAGTTTTCTTTTCAATAATAATAAAAACTCACCAGTACGCGAAAGTTTTCCAAATTGCTCGGTCTGTCAGCGGGTGTAAAAAGGTTGAGCAACGCTAATACGCTATACTATAACGTTCTAATTAATATCACCAAAGTAAGCGAATGAAAGCAATGGCTTGATGAAAATTCACGCATTGAAATGTCCAATGACCATGGTGCAGTTATTAGAACTTTTAATGCAAATGCTTAAGAATTAAATTTTCAATCAGTGACATCAAATCTTTTCTTAAAAGCAAACGACGATGTAAGAACATACAAACCGAAATAATGGAAAATAAGATTTCCGAATCAGTTTTTTGAGAAAATGATTTATAAACAAATTTTGTTTGACGAAAGTGAAGCAAACTTAAAATCTGAACTAGTCATTTATTGTTGCTGTTTCTGTTTATCATGTTGAGAAAAATATTTCCAGCATTTTTTAGTCTTTTTCGCTCCTGATATGATACGTGTGATATGTTATATTTTATGGCGCACTTAAAAAGATTTTATGGATTTTTGCCTCGTTATAAAACTGCTTTACGTTCTGAAGCAAGTATGATACAAAAAATAGCCTCATGTTTTGGAGATTTGATCTTCATCAAAGAGGCAGAACGGCTCACGTCAACAAAACTGATAAATGAAAAATAAAAACTTTCAGTTAGTCTTAAACACAATGTTTTGCAGTACCACTTAAGTTATACATCTATTACACATTTGATGCGAAAAATGAAATGCAATTACACGTTTGATATGCAAAATGGAAACATTTAATATTGATGGGACTGAAAAATATATAAAAATGGAGTTATAAAAATGTATTTTTAATATAATCTATGCACTCGAAAAAGTACATTTTGAGGATTAAAAATGTACGTTATTTTTAAGAATTTTATTTCAAATATTTCCTTTCTCATATTTTGTGTTATATTAGAGTAAAAATTTGGCTGACAGTACAGTGCCGGCAAAAAATCTTTACATTTGGTTGGCAATTAAAAACTTTACTTGCAAACTTCTGTTTATGATTTTACTTGGCATGCTCCCTAGTTATTTGATCGAATACCGAATATTCGTCTAGATTGTGGCCGAATAATTGGTATTCGGCCAATTCACAAGGAAGCATGACAAGTAAAATCACGACAAGAAAAAGTGATGTAAAATTTTTAATTGCTAACCAAATGTAAAGATTTTTTTGCCAGCACTGTACAAACTATGTAGAATTTATTTTTATATTTTTGTGAAAGTCTTATACCCGCGGAGATATAGGATTTCTTTAAAAAATGCAAATTTTATTTTAAGGTTTTCGGCTCATAGCACGCAGAGTTTTCCGATAACCGTTACTAAACTTTCAGAATATTTGACAGCATACAAGAGAAACATAATAATAAAATTTGAAGTTAAAATAGGGAAAATTTGATGAAATATGAACGTTTGAAGCAGTTGAGTTTTCACTGCGTATGCGCGAAAGATATCAATTCATAATATTCATTATCCAAAGCCCAGATAGATTCTACACCTCGTGATAAAATTCCAGCTCGATATCTTAAAAATTCAAAAAGTTATCAGCGATCTAATGAGCCGAATTTGAACAATTTCTCCGAACAAGTAGGGAGAATGCCAAGTGAAATAATAAAAAGTTTGCTTGTAAAGTTTTTAACTGTCAACTAAATGTAAAGATTTTTTTTGCCAGCACTGTACATCAAATGCGGGAAATAAATTGAAAGGAGAATGTACTACACCAAACGCTATTCTTGGAATTACAGCACCGGGTTGACGGAAAGAGCAACATTTCACACCTCAGCAAGTAAAGTGACAAACAGCATAGGAGAAAATCAAGGTTTTACGCAATAGTAGTTTCAAAAGATTTCGTCTCAAATGTCACAAAACGCGCAAAAAATTATAATGTGATGTTTACTGGTTAGTTTTTGACGCCAGAATAAATAATGCATCCTTAAAGTTCGGAAAATTTTCTTCTAAATTATGAAATTTTAAAGAATAGCTAACTTTGTGCGAGTTTTGTGGCAAGAAAGAGCATTAAAATTAGATTTTAAACCGGTATTTAATGCGTGTTCCCCTAATTTTGAGTTGTGTCACTATCCTTGGCGGGGTATAATACGATAAAAAACATACACAGGGTGCTTCAGAAAGGACATACTTTGAACTGACATAACGTCAAAATAATGAGAGATTGAAGGCTGAAACAAGTGGTATGGTGGGCATACAGATCTGGATTAAGGACAGACAGGTCCAAAATAGTCCAAGGATTGAACATCAGAGAGTGCTGCGGTCACAATTGTCTTATTAATAGTTATGGAAACGTGCTGAATAAACAGAGGTTAAAATCTCGTTACAATGGGCTCGATATGGCCCTCTACCACAGCAGTAATATGGACGCAACCGAAGGGTAAAGTATGAAGTCACTCGTTGCAATGTTTGAGGCATAAGCAGGCAGTGGCGTAGCTAGACCCGACTTTCGGGGGGGGGGTTACTTCTTATATATATATATATATATATATATATATATATATATATATATATATATATATATGTATAATCGCTTGGAATTTTTTCCTTTTCTTTTTTTTTTCTTTCTCTTCTCTCTTCTTTTTCTCTTTTTTTTTTTGAGACTAACTTTTCGGGGGGGGGGGGGTTTGTCCCCAAAACCCCCCCTTAGCTACGCCCCTGTAAGCAGGACCCGATTAAAATATCGGGAGATCCTATGCCAAACATTTTTTCGGGGCACCTCTGTAGTCATACTTTAGGACTTGGTTTCCTGATCGGTAAGGCAACGGACTTATGTGACCAGAGGGTCTCAAGTTCGATCCTAGTCGGTCAAAGATCCACCGTCCTCATTAATGGTGACTAGGGGACGTTAAATATGCTCGGCGTGAGCACAAAGTCCTCCAAGGGAAACGATACCTCTGGGGGTGCTATATCAGGGATTGCTTGGTTTCTGCTCTGGATAAAAAAAAATCAGAGCTGTCTTCAAGGTCCCACCCAACTGGCTAAATTGCAAATAGTGGTTAGTACGGGGGACCCTGGAGTGAAAAGTGAAAAATGTAGTCAAATTTTACAATTTTAGATACTGACGAAAACAACTTCTGCCATTCGGAGACCCCCTAAAAAGCAGCGGCCTTTGGCCACGGCCTAGTTGTCCTATTCAGTAATCAGATCCTGGGCGTAAGGCATCCGTCTTCGTAGAGGCGAGTTACTTCAAACTGGACCCTTCGGTCACAATGCAGGAAATTTTACGTCTCAAATCATCCAAAAGAACGGGCAAAATCTGAAGTTGAAACATAAACTTTGTTTCTCTTTATCCCAGTTCACCCTTCCTCCCAAAACTCACTACTTCTTCCATTGATAAAAAGGCTTCTAGCCAGGCTCGTCATTTCAAAGTTTTTCTGGGGGGGGGGGGGGGGGGGGCAGAGGGTATATATACTCACTGCATTTTATAGGAAAAAAAAACCCATCGAAATTCATGCAAAATGCCTAATACATTTTGTTTTTAAAATCCAGGGAGGGGGAATTGAGCCACCTCCCCGATTGATCACCCAAATGTCGGACCTGCTTCTGGCATTCCCAGCACATATGCATGACGTATTTTTGAGCAGTCACGATTGCTTATTGCTTTCATTTGACTGTTTTTTGATTTCCTATCATTTTATTTCCCCCCCCCCCCCCCCCTGCAGCATCACCGTCGACCGGCTCCTCACGATGCTGCTCCTATAGCGAAAGCCGTCTCCAGGTTGCATCCATGTCCTACACACACGCGCATACATACTCAACTACCCACACAATCATGCCTGCACACAGACACAAACACATATGCCTACACACACATACCCCGCCCCCCACTTATACACACAACTACCCACACACTCATGCCTGCACACACATACACATACCCCGCCCCCCACTCATACACACAACTACGCACACACTCATGCCTGCACACAGACACAAACACACATGCCTACACACAAACGAACATGCCTACATACACACACACACTCGTGATTGCGAAAAACATAATTTGAATTCAAAATGACAAAATTCAAATTAATTTTTTTTATTTGAAATCTTTGCTTAGTACATGGTGTCCTGAAAAAGACTGACTGCTTTGAAAAAATTATTACAGGAAAACGGTTAATGATATAAATATAATTCTTGCAGAAAATTTATGTTACGGGCCGTAAATTTTTTTCCCTCCCAAGTAGCGAATTTTAGTTCGACAGTTTTCCAATAGATGGTGCTTCAGATAGTAAGCCCGTGAATCAAAGAAATATTGAATACTACATCATAATTTTTCGAAAAATGTTTTTAATGAACAAAATTATATAACAATTTTTCAAAATGTCAACCGTCGGCTGCAATCACATGTCGCAATCGAAGGAAAAATTGTGAATTTCAATACTTCGTCCGTGACTTAACAGATTTACTATCTGCGCAAATAAAAGATCGCCCTCTCTCATTAGTTCTCCTATTCATAACCAAAAACGACCCTTCAAAAGAAATTTCCAGACGCCTAAATACGTTTTTGAATTTCAGATTTTATTTTGCACGTAAGAAATATGTTTGAATTCTAAATATATTTTCAGATAGTGGATTACGTTGTCTCGCCAAAAGCGAAAAGCTCAGGTGTAAATTGAAGTAAGGCATGGATGATTATGTAAATTGTTAAACGGGTCCGAGGTTTGGTATAAAATTTAAAAAAAAAATAAAAAAAATCTAAAAAACCACGCGGCACGAAATGAAATAATTCCAAAACTGAATAAGTACTCCGTAACTGCTCAATTTCAAAGGGAAGGAAAAATACCTGAGTCATAGCGAAAACTCTTTCGATTTTATAAAGATATGAAAGAAATTATTTCTCTATTTAAAAATGGTTATTTTCTATGATGAGTGCTTTCGTTGAAATTCGAATTTGTCTTAAAAATAAAATGCTTCTGGTCATGAACTGAATTTTGTGATGTAAATTTGTTATTCCTCATAAAATTCATCATATGCAGCTTACTATTTGATAGATAATTTTATGTATTTATTTGTAAAACATTTATTTCAAATTATTCTTTTATGCAGAAAGTTTTGCCTTTATATTTTACCCAATGATGGCATTATTCTGCTTTCCAAACTTGGTTAAATATCAAGTTTGTAAACAATATTAATTCAAAACAATATTCATGTGTTAATATCAAGAACGAACTTTTGTTTTAATGTATAATTAATGGCTTGGTGAGGCTTTCGAAGGTAAAGATTTAAATATTTAAATGCAAATGACATTGTCATCATTGCATTTGAGAAATTATTCAAAATTCAGGAAATATCGCATGAGTAACTAAGCTTCTGGGATAGTATTCGTGGGATGCAGGGACGAAAGATAAATCTCCTGTGCCACATTTGAATTAAAATTTCCCTTTTTGCATGTGAGACAATGAGAAGCAAAGGGACATGAGAGACTTTTTAAAAGCTTTTGCGTAAAACGCGTGCTAAGTTCGTATGCTGGTTAGTAGGGGAGACCGGGAATGGTTGGCGAACGTTTTAAACTTTATTTTTTTTAAGGTTGTACATAAAGTATGTAGAAATGTTTTCTTTTATTGCTTGGATAATCTCTATGGTATCAGCAATCAAGTCGTATTTTTGTTTTGACAGTACTATGTTTTGTCTATTTTTTACATAATTTTTTGTGAAACTTCGCAGAGTTCGCACACTTGCCCCGTCACGGGGTAAGTTGGCGAGCCATATGGGATAAATTAGCGAATAGAGATAAACTCTTAATAGACACAGAAAATTTCACACAAAGCCTCATTAATGCGTTAAATAAGTAGGTAAAATTTACCAATGAATGAAAAAAAGCGACTTTAGTATTGTAATTGCTTTAGAATTAGGTATGTTACACCAAATAAACGGTTTAACTGATTTTAGAAGTAAATGCTGAAAAATGCAAACATTATTTGAAATGAACTATTTTATTTGCCTCCGTGTTCTTTTTTATGTTTTTTTTCGGGGGGGGGGGTTACATTCCTTTTTTCTTGGATTTAGAGATTTCTTGTATCTTTTGTGGACTTTTTGTGATGATTTGCGTTTTTCTGCTAATATTCTTTCTTCCTGAAGAGCCTTTTTGACTGGAGTATTAAAGAGTATTTCGGTAGATCTTTCGTTTCCATCCTTTTTTGCTCTGACCCTCTCCAGCTTTAGGATAAGGTCGTATATGATCTGGAGTAATGCTTAGCGACGCATGTGGGTTTAGCTGAGACATAGCGCTATCTTCAGTAAGAAACTCTAAGTCTGAATTAGTGAACAAAGAAACAATTGAATCTGGTCTATGACAGGTACATCCAGTTTTATTACTTTCTACCAACATGGTTGCCGCTGGGACAAACAGAGTCACATAGAGGTCAAGGAGAACGGGAGTCTGACCAATCAGTAATATAACTTGGTATGAAGTCATAGTCCTTAAAAATGCTTGAACTGCAGGGAAAACATACCAGTTCTTATGAAACCATTCATAATATTTATGGGACTTGCTTCTTGTGGAAAAGCAACTGTTACCACCGTTGGTACGAAGTCGGGTCTCCTCCAAATTCAATATGGCGCAAATTTCCCCTTCCCGCCCAAAAAAAATCTGCCCTGTTTCACTTTTTTTTCATTTTAGCTCTCGTTTTTTATTCTATTTGTTTTTTTTAATATTTTAATTTACGTGTTTATTTATTTTTAATTATTTTTATTAGTACTTTATTAGAAAAGTTCTGTACTACGCCAATGACATACTACATACACACACATAAATAAATGAAATAAATATAATCAGAATGAAATGAAATAAAAAATATAAATTAAAAATAAAGCAAAAAGTAAATTGAAATAAATAAAAAATAATTACCTCCCCCCCTCCCCCCCAAAAAAAAGATTGGCGCAGCTTGCGCTTTAATCCTCCCCCCGCGTGGACACCCCTAGGCGGGAATAAATAAAGTTGACCCTAGGGGACATGTTCCAGGAGTCGGAGGAGTCCGCTTCACTACCCTAGAAATATTACCCACGAACGTAGGCCGGACCTTTAAAAGATAGGACACCATCAACGATTAAGTGGCCATGGTGGCCTGATCGGTAAGGCATCGATCGGACTTGTGATGGAGAGTCCTGGGTTCGATCCCAGTCGGTCGAAGACCACCATCTTCATTAATGGTGACTCGGGGACGTTAAATATGCTCGTGGTCACATAGTCCTCCAAGTGAAACGATACCTCTGGGGGTGCTGGACCAAGGATTGCTCGGTTTCTGATCTGGATCAAAAAGTCAGAGCTGTCTTCAGGATCCCATCCAACTGGTTAAGTCACAAACAGTGGTAAGTACGGGGGACTTTGAAGTGAAAAGAGAAAAGTCAACGATCAAGTGAGCACAATAAGCAATCTTGATTACTCAAGGGAAGAAAAAGTTTTATTATTGAAACTAACTACATATGGTCACAAAAATCGAGTAAATTACAGTTACATGTACTGTTTTACTTTATTTTCCATAAATTCATGCCTCCCCGCGCCCCCCTCCATTTGGAGAGCCCCTGCTTCAATGTAAGGCGCTAACTATGACTGCAACTGTGCGATCTTAGTCGATAGAATCGATACGCTAGGAATGTCCTCCACCTGACATTTAAAAATGATTATCTTTGTTCTATAATGATCTTCAGAGCCACGTCCCACCTGGATGAAAGATCAGTGACGCAATGACAGAGTAATTACAACGTGTGCATTGATCGTCATCATTCTTTTGTGCATTTAAAGCGAAAAAAGGAGCTCTGGTCGCTTTTAGCTCATTAAATATTTAAACTTGTTTTGGGAGATTACTTATGCAATTATAAGATAAGGAACACATGGTTTTAGAATGTGTTTTGAAAGGAGGGTTTGTTTCGCGTAAATATTTTAAAAGTAATTTTAAAGGTATAAAAGTTTTGTATTTTTAATTTCTTGCATCGCAAATGCAAAAAGAAAATTATATTTCGATTTTCGAAATGTTACGGAAAAACGTTTTATGAGAAGTTGAATGTCGCTTGATCATTTTCTTTTATTGAAAACTAGTGGTACCCGCACGGCATTGCCCGTAGTTGAAAAATGAAAAGGTCATTCGGTTTGCCTGTATATTTACAAATAATGGATGACAAAGTTCTCGCCAGTTGTCTGTGTTCATTCGCTCTCCCATTCCACGTCATGATAATTTCGTAATTTACTCGTCCGTCTTATGATAATTTTTCTCTGGAAAATGATCTTAAAATTGAAATAGAAGAAGAACAAAATCGAATTTTCGAAAAATCGCTTCGAGGTGCACAATCCCATGCTACAAACTAACTTTGTGCCAAATTTCATGAAAATCGACCGATCTAGGCGCTATGCGCTTCACAGAGATCCAGACTGAGAGACTTTGAGCTTTATTATTAGTAAAGATGTCTGCTTGTGTGTAATGTCTATTAAGGTTTATATATTTTTTTCGTGGAATTTTTGACAAAAAGTAAATTAAAAAAATAAATATAAATAAAATAGGAGTAAAACAAAATACAAGGAATAAAACGAAATTTTATTCACATATTTTGAACCTTATAGAAGCTGGTTCCAATTAGTTTTGGTGACAACATTCCTAAACGTATTTGGACGTTGTTCTCGAAAAGAGTTGTCGCTACATATCCAGAAATAGTTAAAGTAAATAAACGAGGAGGGAATAAATTTCGAGAGAATGCCTAAGCATTCTAATACCACCATAAATCATTAAAAGTGTGCCCCAATGCAAAATACTGATGATATCTGCATGTTATTGTTGTTTCTAATCCCTTTTGGACTAGATCTGAATAAGACCAGATCCATGAGCTCAAAGGTTCCGAGAAAGTTAAAAACAATGACATGTGCACAAAGGGTAAAATTGCAACTCAATATTAACAATAATTGAAAAAGGCAATTTTTACAAAACAGACACTGTAAAAGAACAAATTTTCTTTGTCAAAACTTTTCTCAACGATTTGAGGTAAGGTTCAAGATATCACTTTCTAGATTTATTTTCGGGAACTCTCATTTTTAAAAGCATATTTTCAAAGATAAACTTCAATGAATTTACGCATGATCAAATTAATCGAGATTCAACAAGTATGTGTGAGATTTCTTACCCCATAAATTCTTGAGTTACATAATATATATGAACTTACATAATATATATGAACTTACATAATCTATTAATACTCCATACATAATTCATGAACTATATCACGGGTTGGCAAGTAACTTTATTTGAGGTTAGATACTACTTTTGAAAATTTTTATCGATGGTTAGAAAAAACTCTTATGTTCTACAATCTACACTAACCATAAAGAACTTCAATCAGTCTAGCAATTACCTCCAAAAAGGAAGAAAAAGTAGTGAAAGTTGCAGCTTAAGATATTATTGAACATTTAAAATTATTAAGGAATAATTTATTTGTATAACTTAGACTTACAAAACATTTTTGATTTTTGAATTTTTGACCTTCTGCGGACTAGAGCTTGACCGCGGACCCTCAGTTGTCGACTGGTGAGCTAGATGATTACAGAATATTTTTATGAATAGTATAGCGATATCACGTGTGTACCAGCATTATAGTATTACGAGAAAGAGTAATAAAATGACGAAATTAGAGAATAATAACCGAAAGCAAACATCCCTTCACAGCAAAGAGATTGAAGCGGCCACCAGAACGAAACTAACTGCAGATTATTATTGGTGGAATTAGAAGTAATTTACGGTATCAGCAGCTCTTTACGGAAGATAAACTTCAGAGATACACGTTACCAGATTATTGAGCAATCACGATTGCTTATTGTTCTCATTTGACTGTTTTGATGTCCTATGATTTTATCCCCCCCCCCCGCCTTCCTTTGCAGCACCACCGTCGACCGGCCTGACGATGCTGCTGCTCTTGCGAAAACCGTCTCCAGGTTGCGTTCATGTCTTACACATACACGCATACGTACACACACTTCGTGTTGCTGCTGAAGTACGCACCAGAACCAGTTCCGGATGGTTTGTCTTTGATTCATCAGTATACCAAATTTTGGGTGCTTTACCGATAAATTTTATAAAAGCTACCCCCCCCTGCATACACACACACCTACACACACACTTTTACACACACAAACACACACTCATGCCTGCACAAAACACAAATGCCTACGTACACACACACGAAAACCTACACACACCCGAGCGTACACACACTGCTCTTCATACACAACACGCACACACATGCATACACACACACACACACGCAGCCACACACATGCGCCTAAACAAACACATGCGCCTAAACAAACACATGCGCCTAAACAAACACACGCGCATACATACACACACACGCTAGTAATTGTGAAAAACATAATTTGAATTCAAGATGCCAAAAATTCATAATATTTATTTTCTATATTTCCTTCATTTCGCTCCGTATACACAAATACACACCCAAACATAACAGACGTCCAAAATCCGAGCTCATTGGGATCATAGGTTGTTTGGGTTTTCAAAAATAATCGAGAAAATACCGTTTTGGAAAATTGTATGTCTTTTAATCAAATAAATTGACTTTCAATACGTATGAGCATAACATACATACAACTTAATATATAACGCTACTCAGTATATAACGCTACAATATAGAGATGGCTCTTTCATGAACGAACGAATCTAAAAGATAGACTCCTTAAACTGAAAACTGCAGCACAATCTCCGGGAAAAAAAATGAACGACCATTCTTCTGAACGACGATATTTATTTTAGTTTTTAATCTCTTATTCAAATCCCCCCCCCTTTTTTTTTGATGCCTTTTGATGTAAATTTCATTTTATACATAATCAAAGTAAGTTTTTGTTTTCTTTTCCTTTTGAATAGTACTATACTTAGATAAAATCTATTTCCATTTAGAACTAATGCATTTTCACGTAAGTTTATCACTTTTGTTTTAAATTTTTCTTTAAGACAATGTTTTACAGGACTGCATTCGGTAATATTCTGGCGTCATGTAAAGTTTACTTTATTTACTAAATAAAATTTAATTATCCAATTTTTCAACATGTCGGAAGCAAATCTGCGGATTTTGGAGTGGAAACGGATGGCTCATCTAATTTCGCCTCTGCCACTCAATCACCATGAAATGTCTTACAAAATGAACTAAAATTGCTATATACATCAAAATCTGAATAAAATATTTTTGTATTAAGTTTTTATTGGCATATGGTTTTACTGTGAGATAATTTAACTTGCTTTTCCTTAAAACAAGATTCCAACTGATCCAATGAAACACTTTAAATGTATGTGAATAGCTGTCACAAAAAGGTCACATGCAACTTTTTTAAATAAACGAAGGCGTTCAAATGAACGAGTTCAATGTAAGGTTTAAAAAAACGAACGATCCTCTGACGAACGGATCATTAAAAAGAACGACATTGCTCATCTCTACTATAATATGTAGTTACATTTTTTAACAAAATTTGACTCTCATTGTTTACCGAACATAAAGGAAAAATGGAAAATGTTTACAGTACTGTATATACTCTGTGAGGAACTATTAAACTAATTAAACAGTAACTAAAAAAAGGAAAGGGAATGAACTTTTGAAAAATACAGACTTTACGCAAAGAAAGTTAATTTCTGCAAGGAAAAACTGACGGAAATTCATTGAAAAAAATCATTGATTTTCAGCTGACAGAGCTTTGAAATTTGCTTTTAGAATTACGATGCTGTACTGTATGTAAATACACATATTTATTCAGATTTTGAATGTTTTATTTCATTATTTTTTTAACACGCTTTTATTAGCTTCACTTGTATGTTTGTGAGAAGACCCACTTGCTCAGATTTATCTGAGCATTTAAAACCGATAAACCAAGTAATTGGTAGGTGCGGGTGGTCTCTGAGGGTGTCAAGTGTATGTTTGTGAGTAA
Source organism: Uloborus diversus (assembly GCF_026930045.1). Taxonomy (NCBI): domain Eukaryota; kingdom Metazoa; phylum Arthropoda; class Arachnida; order Araneae; family Uloboridae; genus Uloborus; species Uloborus diversus. Next base: position 48,486,555 of record NC_072734.1, on the reverse strand, counting down.
CTCTCCTTTGGACTAAGAGCTAGTGTGGCTTATTACTGTCAGTACGGTCCACTACTTTATGAGCGTTCGTGGTCGAGCGGTCTAAGGCTCAGGTCTTCGCTGATGTCCACCTCCGGGAATCATTGGGCGAGTGTTCTAATCCCGTCTACACCGAAATTAAATTTATAATCTTGAAACTCAATTTTCCCCCTTTTTTGTGACTGGATTCTTTTAAAATTTGGAATGCAACCTCAGACCCGATGCCAATGCAATATTCTATAATCAAATTCATTTATTAACGATAAGTTATTAGTTTATTCTAATCAACACGCTTTTATTAGCTTACTTGTATATTTGTGGGTCTAACTTTTCTTTGGACAAATAGCCAGTGGCTTATTAGAATTACTTACAACGTACAAATCAGAGCTGCCGAGTGTAAAATTTTGTTTGCACATGAATTTACCAGAAAGCATTCAAAATGTCTGATGCAAATAATGCAATACAAAACTAAGATACATTCCATTATAAAAATCGAACACACGCACAAAGATTTCATTTAAGAGTTACAAGTGTTAGCAATATTTAGTATCTAAATGTTATTTAAAAAAAACAGTAATAAGGGTTTGATATTTTTCAGAAATAAAAAATACGAACAATTAATTTTGATTATTTGAGTACAAAAACTAGAATTGTAAATCCACAATCTTGGAGGTGTCCATCCCTCTAAGAGTCCTCCCCGAATTAGAATCATCCAAAAAATAATAGTATAAAAAACTAAAAAAACACGCTTTTGTAGTAAAATGAACTAAAAAGTAAAAAATAATCTTTGGATGACAAGTATATAAAGTAATTGACAAAACACTTAGTTTTACTGTGACAAAAAAAAAAAAAAAAAAAAAAAACGTGGGGAGCCTATTTACATTTTTGCATGGATAACAAGTGGAAGAAATTTAAGACAAGTGATAAGAAGCCCCCAACGCTTCTTTTTCTATTAGAGTAAAATTATGTGTTTGGTCAATTACTTTATATACTTGTCATCCAAAGATTATTTTTTACCTTTTAGTTCATTTTGCTACTAAAGCGTGTTTTTTTAGTTTTTTAAACTATTATTTTATCTCATGATATTCCAAAATTATTTGAATGTTCGAAAAAGAATATTTGCTTGTTCCCATTAATTCGTTGGATATGGAAATTTCATTACTAATGTATTTAAATGAAGAAATTCTGTTACGAAGTTTTAAGAAATAAATTTATTTTTAGCTCCTTTTACAAAGTAAAAGAAATTCTGTAATGACGAAATTTTTTTTTCACAGATTTCCTTAAATTCCGATTTTACTCACCACTGAATGCATTATGACTAGTTTTTCTTCTGCCCGTTCGCACATGCGTATTATCTATGAACGTATGGACAACTGGAATAGCCATTTTGGGGTAAAAATCATATTAAAAAAAAAAGTTTACATTATATTCAGAAGTATTGATTAAGCACTTCACTCTCAATTGCGTGTTTAAAGTTTTATTGATACATATTTCTTTATTTCTTTTTTTGTGTGTGTTAAAATATTATGCAATTTTTCATTCGTAAGATAACTTTAGCAACAGACGTGGCATTTGTAGAAATTCTGTCATCAGCCTTTTGATTATTCATTAAATGTCCGATAGCGTGCAAAAGTTTTCTTATTTCGCAACATATGTGTAAACAGCCAAGTAACTGAAGTACATACGTTCTTTTTATACGATTTATTTACACAGCAATATCTGCTCAGATAAGTCGTCTGAGAGTTTTTTAAATAATAAAGGATAAAAAAGCAGTTTTATAATACTTATAAAACTTAATGATTGTTTAAAAATCATCATTAATATTATCCGTATTTTTACATTGCTTAGACAAGGAAGCTGATAAATTGTTTCGAACTCATAGCATAAGGTAGTTTTTTTTTAACTGCATGCTTGAGAAACTTGTGTTTAGTAACAAGCAGGTAAAATTTCCCTTCAAAATCACACGGAAAGCTTACACTTTTAGCTAAATATAATATAACTGGAGAGACATCTGTTGCACACTAAAAAAAAAAAAAAAACTGAGGTACTAGAAATTCTCTAGCCAACTGGGAATCCAGAAAATTTTCTAATATCCGAAACAGCTTCCTTGTAGCGGTACTTAAGAAACTGTCTTTTGCTAGAAAATTTTACGGAATCCCAGTTTCCCTGAGATTTTTTATCAGTAGTGCAGTTGTTATTAGTACAGAATTTACAGATAAGAAATGCGATCTTTGTTTTATTAGCTTATTTCATTACTTAAAAAAACTATTTGGAAAAAAAATTTAACTTGCTTTGCACAATATTTAGTGACAAAGTCGCTTTTTTAAGTTAGATCTTGATTTAAAGTTGCGGATTTTCTCTATTATTCTGTGGTACTGTAGCTTTTTCCTATTTCCTTTTTGCTCAGATTTTTTTTTTTTTTTTTGAAACTGGAAGTTAGAAAGTAATTTTTTTTTTTTTTTTTTGTGGGAAATGCTATTTCAAAAGATTGCTTTAAAATTTAAAGCTTCGTTCTTAAAGGAAGCTTCAAAAAAGCTGAAAAATATTTGTCTATTCTTTTTTTTTGTTAGACAAAATGAGAGTTTTTGCAAACTTGTAAAGACAATCCTACTATTTCCTCATATTCCCATGCTAGGGAGCATTTTCCACAGCACACATAATATTTTTAGAAAAATTAGAGCAAATATTAACTTTAAACATGAATGAAACTGCTTCGTTGCATTTTCCTCTTGAAATAATTTTGAAATTTTTGTTCACAATCTGATCTAGAGAACTTATATTTCAGATAACTTTTAAGAAAAAGGCTTAAATATAGACTTCGGTATTTTATTAAAGTCAGTCTGGAACTTTGGGAGAATTCATTCTGCGCAAAGGAAAATACGCCCAATTAATTGCATCCTAGGGTAGAAAGAAACACAATAAATCATTATTTTTGATGTCAGAAACAGCAGTTCTTGATAACTGGGTAAATGTTCTTTGATTTGCAAGTAAGTTAGTTATTATTTTTTAATACATTCTTTTTGTGTTTTTTCTTTTTATTTCCTTTTAAAATATATACCTTGATCATTTCATTTTTCAATGAATTTAGTTTTAAAAAAAGCCTTGTTTTTCTGATAATCTTTTAATTAGCTATTCACAGGACCGTTTCAAAGTTTTTTTGCCCCGTCGGCGAGGGGTGTAAATGCCGCAAAACTTTTAAACTACGAGACTTTGCAGTTTAATAAAAATATTTTTGTTATTATCAAATGATAAAGTTCTAATTAATTGACATTTTAAATATTAATAAAGATAAGCTGATTGTCAGTACAGTACTTTAGTTTAGGCTTGTTTTGATTTTAAATGCTTAATAGAATTTGTCAAGTGCACGCGGTTTTTAAGTGGGTGGGGCAAAGCAAAATAGTTAATTTCGCTTACTTATTCATTCAATAAATCAGTTGCGTATTCCACCATCAATTATTTTAATTTTCTTCCTTTATTAATTTACTCTTATTCAGTCATTCACTTATTTTCTTATTTTTTCACTATTTGGTTCGCTCATTTATTTTTCTCAAATATAAATTAATTCTTTTATTATATCATTTTCTATTCATTTATTTATTAATTCAGTTGATGAAAAACATTTTTGATGATCAAATAAAAAAAATCACTACAAAACACCTTATTTTTCGTTTTTCCTATGAAGAAAAAGGGGAGGTGAAGGGGGGGGGGGGGTAATTTTTACTTATTTTAAAAGTACAAATTTACTGTGAAATATTAAGAAACATATTTCAGTCCAAATTTAATTACAAAATACATTGTTCTTTCCTTATGTACTGTAATTGCAGCCTTGCAATTTGTTAATTTTGAAAAAGACGAGTGTTCTTAACTATTTAACTTTGCCCTGCATTCTCCTACAAGATGTAAAAAAGCTTGTAAAGAAACGTTTTAAATTGATAACATAAACTGAGGAAAGCCTCAAAAGTCAGGATTATTTTCAATTTCTTTTCCGGAATGACTAAAAAGCTTGTCCCAGGCAGCCAACCAAATTAACACCAAGACAGATAAAGTAAAACAAGCTTTACATTAGTGATATTTAACAAAATTAGGGGATCTAACTTCATTTGTTGAATCTGGTTACTGGAATATGGGACAAAAAATGCAATATCGGTATTCGGTACTTTTTAAAACGTGATGCCGGAATACAGGTGTTTGAAATTTCTTAAGAAAGCAAATTGAAAAACAATACAAAGATGGAAGTTACGAAGATATCAAGAAGACAGAATTCTTTCATCATCTTGTCATAATTAATTTTGTTTCAAGTTTTGTTACAGTGCTGTACTGTAAGTTTCCCATTAAATTTGTTCCAACTTATTCACTCATACAAAATAAGAGTAATGAAAATGAAACGGCCGACTACTGGGCTCATACATGGACGAGAACTGGATCTCTGTGGCCGACTACTGGAGCATTTTTCCGTGTTAACTATAGGCTAGTTTTTGAAATAAAAATGTTTTTATTTCTCGAACAAATAAGGGAATCATTATCAGAAAGGTATAGCCTAAAGCCTAACAATGTTTTTGTTGTTGTATTGATTGCTGAAATTTATAGATTAACTAAAAACAGCAATCGCTGTCTTAAATGGCCGACGATTGGAGCTCTTACCCTAGTAAGTTGCTAAAAAAGCCAAAGCTAAAAATGTTTTGTTAGTACCTTTTTTTTAAAAATCAAATTTAAAAAAGCGGTAACGGAAGGACATTTTTGCAACATGATTTTCACGCTATCTCCCCAAAAGTTCAGCTAAACTATAAAAGGGAAAATTAAAAAGAAAATTACAGCACATACGGGAGTGTTCAGTGATTACAATTTGGCCTCTAGTTTAAAAAAATTATTATTTTAAGCATATGAATTATGTATTTGTTAAGAGTAACGGAAGGACAAGAAGTCCAAAACAATTAAACTTGGTAAATTTCAATAACAAATATTTTTTCAGCTAATACAGCAGTCTGAAACAATGATATCTAATGCCGGAGCGGTGTTACATTCTGATTTCTTTAAATACGCAATAATTTTATCATAATTCGTAGAACATTTACCTACTTTCTCAGCAAGCACGAAGATCTCATTCCCACATAATTACGCATTCTCAAACAAGATATTTCTGTTCCTTCATCTTCTATACGAAGTACCTGTGTAACATTGCTCTATGTTAATTTCTTTCCCTTCCATCCAACTAACAAAACTTGTCCTAACGTTAATGAATCCTTTGGTATATTCTTATGATTTGATGTTTTTGATTCAGCTGTATCTTCATTTTTAACATTATTTATTGACTTTCAAAGTCAGTCTGTTGACTTTAAAGTGAAATCTCCTTCAAATTGTTGAAGTACAGGGTTGTCCAAATTAAAGTTCTCCAATTCAGAGGCCTGTGCAGGATGTTCTATGGGTCATAATGTGATGAAATTTTGGAAACAGACAATACAGATCATGCGCTCGTGATTTATTTAAAAAAAAAGTACCTGAAGTCACCGATAGGTGGCGTTGCAGATCAACAAGACATTCTATAGATGTTCTATATGTCTGCTGTGGTTCTCCACATTTTTTTCCATCCGTAAAGCAGTGTGTTCCACAGCGGAACGCAATAAGTGCACATTAATACCACGCACATTCTGAATAATTGAGTCTTTCAGATCTGCCAAGGTTGCTGGATTTTCTCGATAGACTTAATCTCTTAAAAATCCCCATAACCAAAAGTCGCATGGGGTGAGATCAGGCGAGCGAGGAGGCCAAGCTGTTGGGAAACAGCGGCTGATCACACGTGCATCAGTGAAAGTTGCCCGTAACACCTGTTGAACGCCCAGAAGAATATGGGGAGGTGCACCATCCTGCATAAATATCGTGTCCTGGAGGTGGCCACGTTGTTGCAGTTCAGGAATCACAAACGTTGTCAACATGTCCTGATATCGTCTTCCTGTGACAGAGTAGGTTTCGAATCCTCTTGGAGTCACCTCTTCAAAAAAATAAGGCCCAATGATGAATGTTGCAGTATAACCGCACCATACCGTAACCTTTGCAGGGTGCAAGGGCACTTGATGAATTGCTCGCGGGTTTTCACTTGCCCAAATGCGGCAGTTGTGCGCATTCACTTGACCATTCAGGTGAAAATGGGCCTCATCCGTTCAAAGGATCTTCCACGGCCAAGCAGCATCGACTTCCATTCCGGCAAGGAACTGCAGCGCAAATGTTTCCTGAACCACAGGGTCCCCGTCCGACAGCTGATGAAGACTGGATTTTGTAAGGAAAGCGTAGGATTCGACGCATCACACGCCAGACGGTCGTATAGGGTATATCCACAGCACGAGAAACACGTGGCACACTGACAACACCATGTGGCGATTGTCTAGTGGTATCCACGAGCGCCAAAGCAACGTCTTCTACGCGTGCAGAATCCACAGCATGGCGTCCTCTACCTGCAAAATTCCCAGTTGTCCAGATCTTTCGAACTTCCTCATCATCTCTCTTAAAGCGCGTGGTGACATCGGTCCTCGGCGCATGTTCTTCAGCCGATGGAATGCTCTTAAAGCAGCACATGAGTTCTCGTCATTCTGGTAAAAAAGTTTGACCAATAGAGCTTTGTCTTTCAAAGTCACCATTGTGTACCGGCGAGGTTGAAAATAACTGCCTGTGCAGCGCCTGTCTTCCACCTTCCTCTTTTGTAGGGCTCATCTTTTGCATACGTTGCGCAGAAGCCTTATTTCTGCAAATCACGTTGTTGAAATATGCAAATTTCCCAATTACTTGTGTTACAGCGCCATCTATCGGCAACTTTTAGGGCTATTTTTTTTAAATAAATCACGAGCGCATGATCTGAAGTGTCTGTTTCCAAAATTTCATCACATTATGACCCATGGAACATCCTGCACAGGCCTCTGAGTTGGGGAACTTTTATTTGGACAACCCTGTACTTAATATATTTAATAACATAACTTGTTACAGGATTCAGTTAGCGCATATTTTGTGTATCAAGATGAGAATGGATATTTTTGGATCATTTTTTCTCCATCTTTTTGAAAGTTGGTCAAGAATTTACTGATCTCTTCATTGTACGTTTAACGGTTAAATCAATGCTCTCAACAGTCCTTTCTATGACTTGTGGAAACAAATCTGAAAGCCGCTTCAATATTGTATTGTTCCAATATAAATTTCACGTTTTTAAGCAAATGTTTCTGCTTGAATTGGCTTGTCATATCACAAACATGTCATACCAAAATGATTTTCCCATGCTTAGGAACTTTTTAGTGTAGTTTTAATGATTTTTATTACATACAATAGGAAAAATAAAATCACGAAACATATTTTAAAAATATTAAATAAAAGTTAAACTTTTAAATAAAAGCACACAATTTTTGTAGAAATGTGAGTCAGATATGTTTTAAATGTGACTACTAACTTTGAACAATTGTTTGTTTTATACTAGCAATCTAAAAATTTACTCTTTACCATCGTATAGTTAAATGTCCTTCCGTTACCATATTTTTTTGTCCTTCCTTTACCGTATTTTTTTGTCCTTCCGTTACCATTAAAAACCATAAATTAAATCTGCATTAAAATTCTAACTATGCCTCCTTGACAAGGAACATAATTCTGCTTTGCATAAAAAGCATTAGTTTCTATGCCCAATACGTTCCTGGTGAACTGAGATGTAGTATTTTGGTAACGGAAGGACATCAAACTGTCAACTCAGTAGTGGACCTATTTCATGGTTGAAATAAAAGAAATTGGAAATTGCTTACCAAAAAAAAAAAGCTTAACTAGACATTCAAAAGATAAAAGTTGATCTACATATTATATGCTGATAACGAGTTTATTGAAGTTACAGTATGTAACAAAAAAGATATTTGCTCTGTAAAAACACAAAGAGAAAACTTAATTTTGCACTTGATTTTCTAAAAGTCATCTAACTATTTGGGAAAAACAGGTTAAGATTCAAGAAACTCATTTGTTTCTAAAGAGCAAGGTTTCTATATGGCAAGGTGACGGAATATTAATTTTTAAAATTCAAGTGTCATGTCTCCTTTTTCCTGGAATTCACCCCCTCTAACAACACTTAAAGTTTTGCCCAAGAGTTTAAATTCACCCTATGTATCCAAAATTTACTCTAACATATCACCTCAATTCGAAATATTACGTAGGGATCGATCCTTCGTCATCCCTTAGAGTTGAGCGAGCTAAATATTCATGATGTTTCTCCAATACTTTTCGATATACAGGTACATTGATCGAAGCTAAGTTTATATCGCAAACATACGTCTGTTTTTCAATACCAGGAAAGAATTTCCCAGACGTTACTTTGAATTCGGGATGAATCCATCATATTGCTCCATAAATCATTCCGAAGTTTTATCATCAATTTATTGAATGAGGTAGATTTTTGAATAAATAGACATAGAAAAATTCTGAACAAAACTTTTATTCCAGGTTGAATTACATTTGATGAAACGAACTTTCTTTGCCCACTTAGATCCACATGCAGAGATATAGCTAAGTTTTTTTTTTTTTTTTCGAGGCTTGGAAATACTCTTTTACATTCTTTAGAGAAGTGAAATCTGTTTTGGAGGAGTAGCATTTACAAAAGTAGTGAAGCCCATAATAGTGCCGTAGGCAGGTAAAACGCAGTATGTGCAGAATTGAGATTTTGCGGTAGTTTAAGGAACGCGTTCTGGAATCCCCACTAACAAAACTGAAAAGTTTGAATTTGACGTTTCTTCCGCATAGTAAATATTGCAATTTCTTTGTAAGCATAACATTATATATACACTGTTTATCGTATTTCTAATTCCCAAAGCTTTCAGCGGTTTTTCAGTATAAATGCCAGATTATAAATTGGAGAAAAGTAATGTGATTTACTGCTATCGAAGTTATTTATCAGATTTCTGCTCCAAATGTATTGAACATTTTAATTAAATATTAAGATACTTAGAGATTGGGAAATTGTTTTTGCTTCCAAGTAGTTATTACTCTTTAGGGTGCAAAGTATTTTTTAACGCAAAAAAATGGCAAAATTTCGATCTGGCAACACATCCAAGTTTCAAGAAAATATCTCAATTAGTTCTGTAGTTATTTAAAAGAAACACACATACACACTTATGACAAGAGCAATATCCTTATTTTAATCTATTTAATTCCTGTCTTTCTCTTTTTTCCAAAAATGAAGTTCACGCGAGCAGAGGAATTCGCTTCATATTCACGTAATACCGTACCTTTAACACTAAGTTACCACCCCCTAAGCCTGGGGTTCGTTCTTATTAAGACTCATCAGTCTGTATTAGTGAATAACCAAGCTGGGGAGGCAGATGTCATCTCATTAAAGTTGAGAGTGCCAACAAATTGGCAGACAAAATTAATTTAACTCACCAGCTGTGGTTCGTAGCATGGTGCGGTTCGATTCGTGAGTTGAAAGCAAAACTTGATAATTTAGCAGTAAGTTACCAAACCAAAGCCAGGACAATGGCAGAATATTGCATAGTCTGGTATATTGCATGCAGTTGGCTTCCAGCTAGGTTATTTACTAATTCAGACTGATGAGTTCTAGTAGAAACGGAACTGCAGTTTATGGATGTGATAACCGGGATGTTTGGAATATGAAGGCAGTACAACCTTGTTTTTCCGGACTAACGGGGAACAAAAGCAATCCGGACGATCGAAAATCCGGATAATCCGAGGAGTATGGGTAATAAGCAAAGCAAATCCTTAACTAAGCAGAACTACCGTTCTGTACGATGAAAACCATATTTTGCCGCTAAATTACACAGAAATGTATAAAAGCGTCAAAAAGTATCAAAGCACATTTTCACATAATGTCTTAGCAAAGAATCAGCCCACTGTCACGTGGTCCAAACAGGTGTGTCGTTCAAATAAAGGACTGCCAATCTTCAGCTTTTTGTTACTTAATTAAACTGCAGTGGTAAACTATGCAGGAGTTGTACATTTAATCAAAATAAAAGCGAATGTTTGGCGTATGGTTACGTTCTCAGCTATCATAACTTAAAATTCCTTATGTGAAAATATTTTATTATTATTATTATTGTTATTTTATTTTATTATTTTTTTTTTTGAGGCTGCAAATATGGTTCAGATATCCGGAGATCTGAATAACCGTGGGCCAGATAAAATAGGTTCTACTGCAAAATACAGCAAAAAATATACAAAGGCTTATGTCAATCCATTAATAAACAGCAGTGTTTAAACTGAGAATGAATAAAAAGTCTGAAAATATATACTAAACTTCATGCAAAATTATAACTTTTGAAAAATACAGAGCTTACTATATATGAGAGCACTTAGCTGCAATTGTTGCAACCCGTCGGAAATTAAGTTTTCATTATTCTGATAGTTACAGATTTCAAGTTTATAAACCCCTTTTTTTAAACGCAAAACTATTTTGATACAATGAAACGAAGTTGGAATCGCTCATTCCTAAGTACTTTCATTTTATTTATTTCTTTACGAAAGTAAGACAAATTATTCCCATTTCCCGCCACATATCACGGCGAGTTCTGTTTGATGCGGAATCTCCGATGACTTTTATATCTGGAAAACGCATTCCCAGGAAAATAAAGTTGGAATGAAAGGCAACAGCTGACATTTCTGTGTTTTACTCTCAAATTTCATTACTACGCTGAAAATACAGTAATAAGAATTTTGTTCCTCTATTAGCGCTAAGTTTCGGTAAAATTAATTTATGAACGAAATGTTGCAATGCAATTACGAACGCGGATTTAAACATTTTGTTTCGCACAGTTACTAACAATAACAGAGTTTTGGTGTTCTGCAGGATACTTAGTCATAATATGAACAATTGTTTAATAGAGTAATCTTTTAATTCACAAAAATGATAATAAACTTTACAAGTGCGTGACAACTCACGACGCTTTATCAGAGAATATGCAATAGAAGATTTCCTGTGGAGCGAGTAGAAGTTGTAGTACAAGAAAATAGAAGCTGTAATAAGGCAAGTGCACGAAATAAGATTAACCTAAGGTTTAGGTCCTAAGTACCTCAGTCATTTAAGATACAATTGGCTCCAATTTGTGTACATTCATGAAATGATTCATGAAAAATTAGAAAAAACCATTCCATGTGAAAGTTTAAGTTTAGTTTGTCAGCAATGTACCAAAAAAAGTCGATTTGGCTTTATTCAGAGCACGGTTTAAGTTCTGATATTTTTAATTCAAATTATGTTTTTCGCAATCACGAGTTGCTACAGGACCCTACTCATTGGAGCTATTGTTTCTAGAAACTGCTCCTGTCCCCCCAAACCTGCCCCTTCTCCTTCTCCTGGGCGGTTACGTGCGTATAATTGTGTGTGTGTGTGTAGGCGCGCATGCATCTGTAGGCTTGTGTGTATAGGCGCGCATGCATGTGTAGGCTTGTGTGTGCGTAGACCTGTGTAGACACGTAGGCGTGTGTGTTTCTCTGTGTGTGTAGGCGCTTGTATATGAATAGTCTTGTGTGTGCATAGACTTGTGTATGCACATAGGCGTGTGTGTGTGTGTGTGTGTGTGTGTGTGTAGGACATGGACGCCACCGACCAGGAGAAGCGGATTTCGGGGGACATTGCTTTGGACCGGAGGAGCCGCGCCTGCAGAGGACGGTGGGTGGAAGTGCTGCAGAGGGAGGCGGGGGTGGGGAATAAATTCAGTTTAATGTCAAGGACAGTCAAATGAGAACAATAAGCAATCGTGATTTCTCAAAAAAATCTAACAGAAATAAATTGATAAGATTCTCAAGGATTTAAAGGATCATTGATTCAATTCACTTTACTTCCTTTTTATGAATAAGGAATTTTAATCACAATAAGAAAAATCAGAATTTATCCTAAATTTCTATTTTACGATCACCCAATTTAAACTTCTCAAGTTTTTTCGGCACATCTGTACATGCACTTGTACCTAAGAACATATAGATGTCCAAAATATCCATTTTGAACGTCTCCTTAGTTAATTATCGTAAATTCTCTTGTGATGTCTTCATGCGCGTAAACTTGCGTCACTCAAAAACGTAATGAAATAGTAAGTTGAAAACTCATACGCACATAGTATGATCAAAAAGTTCAAGGACAAGTTGTATAAAACCTTACCCTGAATAGTTCACATTACCGAAATACATCTATCTACAAAATAGTCACCTTGAACGACTATGAACTTCTGCCAACGTTCGTATAGCTTTTAGAAGGACTCCTGGATGACATTTATCGCAACCTCCTATAAGGCCTCTTGCGCTGCTGCTTTAACTTCATCGTGGGGAAGAAGGTGACTTTCATGTTGAGGATGCACGGTTCGATTGGTCAATACTCTGATATGACAAACAAATAACGTAACATTTCGTCGGAATTAGCTCCGTGTGACTTTTACCTGTTCCCAGCAAAAAACATTTGCATGGACGCCGCTGTCTTCCTTCAGCAGAAGATAAAGCTGCATCACAGAAGGTAGCGAAAAATGGCTTCCAGGAGTGTTTCCAAAAGTTATATGAGCACTGGCAGAAGTACATAGTCCCTCTATCTGACCTTTTGAAGGTGGATGTGCTTCGGTAATGTGATCTATTCTGGGTAAGATTTTATACAGCTTGTCCCCCGAACTTTTGGATCGTAGGGGAAGCTGCTGTACCCCTGGACGGTTGTACCTACGGACGTTGGTCGGGAAATTCCGGGTATTGTCGAGAGATTGGGGTTCAACGTGTGTGTCACAGCCCTCTCCAGTACCCCAGTTAGTTTCAACGCCACCAAACGAACATTTAAGATTCTATCGCATTTTTCGGTTTTAGTAGGACCTAAGTAAAAAAAAAAAAAAGAAACATGAGCAATTTCTATTTTTTCGTCCGTAGTGGATTGTATTATTCATTTTTGTTGTAGGTATCACGATTCCCTATATTTTCAACGTTTTGATTCTGATATTTAATATTGTAAAACTGTGGTCTTGTCGATATGACTCGCTTGCAAAACCAAAATGGCGTACCTTTGTACCCACGGACGGCAATATTTAGTCTCCTTGGGTCACACCTAAGTTTTCTTACAATGTGAAGTATCTAAAAATGATGCCTTGTTATCAACGTCCGAAATTTATTTTCAACAATTATGATAAATTTGAAATAGGGCTTGAAGATATAGTGTTAAGAAACCTCCACCTGTTGTTGGATCTACAGACCGTCAATCCCACCTGTTTTCATTCGAAGTCGACTTTTCTAGATTTTGTTGATTTAATCGAAATTGAGTTTTTTTGTATTGGCAAATTTTGATTAAAGGTTTAAATTTGCATATAAATGGAAGTTATTATGTAGGTACATAGAGAGCCATACTATCATGAATCTAGTTAATTTTTTTGTTTAAACACATATTAATTATTCATAACATCAGTAACTCTCTTTTGAGTAATGATTTTTTAAAGAATTCACTGAAGTTAAAAATTAAGGAGAATTAAAAAATGGGAATAAACCTTCAATTAATTTTCAAAGTTTAATTTCTGTTGGATATTTTATATAATGTTATTTTCAATGGATGTTTGAAGTATTTCAATATAAAATGGCTTATGAAAATGTATTGAGTATAATTGAGTTCCTCAGACCTACTTATATATTATTTTTTATATGTCCATGGGTACAAATGCACCTGTTCGCGGAGTGAACGGGTGTTGTACCCACGGACAAAAAAGATGGTTTTTAAGAAATCTTTTTTGAAGTTCAAAGGTTTGAGATTTTCACCTGACGAAAATTGCAAAATTAGATGATAAGTTATAAATTCTGCCAAAAAAAAAAAAAAAAAAAAAAAATCTGTTCTATTATCCATTCCCAGAGACCAACAAAAATTGAAAAGTAAATTTTGTCCGAAGGTACAGCAGCTTCCCATAGTACGTACAATCTGTATAGGGTGCAGTTATGCTTCTCTTTTTTTGACTGCTGTATGATGGAATACACTGTTTACAGGAAAAGACTGTTTACTAACCACGTGATTTGCTTTTTTTAAAAATTGAACATATAACTAAGATTTCAGTAATATTGTAATAATGTATGGATTAAGGTACATTAAACATAGTTAAAAAACATTAAGTTATGTTGTTTAATCATTCAAAAAAAAAAAAAAAAGAATAAAACTATGAAACCGTCAACAAATTACGCAATTAAAGTGGAAAGATTGCACGTAGACATTTTTTAGTCATCAAATTAAACAAAAAAGGTAACAGATAAATTACAATATTAAATCATAATAGGAATATTTTAATATTTATTTAAAATTTATGAATAGAAAAGTTTGCCTTTTACATAAAAGCTATAACAGTGATATAAATTTTGCGGAAAAAAGAAATAGCCATGAAAGGAGCGAGGTTCTTAAAACGCAGCTACAATAAATAAACTCAACATTTATATAAGTTAATAACTGAATACATATACTACTTGATCTGATGTTTTCACACGTAATTTTGAACAATTTGATTTTTTAATCTTTTATGAAGCACTACAAACAAGTTCAAATTAAATTTTTCAATTTAACAATAATTTTCTGAAATTTAAAAAAAATGCATAATAGAAAATCCTTGAAACTTTTCTATAACATATTATTAAAATTATGATGAAAACGAAAATAACTTATTCATTGATTTTATATAAATGCATAAAAATAGTTACTTGCAACAGAAAAAAAAATCGATCGCTATAAATGATGCAAAAAAGATGGCGCTTTACGAAATATAGGTGAAACAGTTATAAGAAATACGCAAAATGACATTTCTTGACCAAAATAAATAATCGCTAAATATCTAAGAAATGCTTGAAACGACGAGGGTGGGTAGGGGGGGGGGGGTCACCTTCTGATTTTGGAGTAACTCACAACATTAAACTTCGGCCCCAACTTGGACCTCAATTTGTTAGTACAGAACCGCTACCAAATGCATCGGAAGAGTTTCTGAATTTACTTCAGCATTTCCGAAGAAAAAATTCACAAGTCCCTTTGACTTCCGAATTATGTCACCATTCAACACATCTTTAATCAATTTCTTACATTAATGCTCTAAATTCTTCCTAAACAGTAGATAAAGCTTGAAAAAAAAACTCTACTTTTATGAATGGTGTTAGTTTTAAACAACTAAGAAGTACAATCAGAGTTTCTTTTCAGAAATTGAGGGAGTGGGAGGAGGGGCACGCAAGTGTTCTCGGAAATACAAAAAATAGTCGTAAAAAATAGAGTTCAAAAGAATCGTAAACATTGAGCAGAAAAACCCTTTTAAAACTTTTACCCGAGTTTGTTTTGACGTGCAGTGGCGGATTTAAAATATAGCAAATGTTGCAATTGCGCGAGAGGCCCCATAACCATAGGGGCACCGTAGGAGTTACAAAAATGCTTATGATAAATTTTTTACAACTTCTGTGATAGAGAAATAGGGCCACAAAATGTATTTCGACGGGCCCCAAACTTGTAGCTTCGCTGAAGCGATACAGAAAAGACTGCGTTACTGTGATTCATATTACAAATATCGAAAAATTAAAAATTACCGTCGGTTCAACGGGAATCTAACAAAATGGAACAAAACCGGTTTCGCCATCTCATATTTGTTCCCATGGTCTCCAATTCGACAATATATCAACAAATGATCGTCAGTCTGAAACGCTATAATTAGTTTTCCATTGAAATAAGTAATTAATAGCCACAAAAAAATGAGTAAATAGACTTTTTAGAACACCCGATTGAAAACAAAAGGGGAAGTGCAGAACTGGAACGTACGCACACCCCACATGCGAAAATTTTGCCTTCTACCACTTACCCTTTTTGAGTTATGACTTATGACAGATACATACGTACATTCAGCCGCAAGAAACAACGCAATAATTAACTTGTTTTGTAACCTGAATGCAGTATTGAAAACTCTTTCAGGGGTGACTAAAATAGAAATTCATACTGAAATTTAAATAAACAATTTTATATGGAAACAATAACTCCCTTTTCTTTGTATTAAAAAATAAAATAACAAAAGGTCCTTTTTTTTTTCAAAAACATCGGCCAATTCCATCGGCTTTTCGGTGTTTTTTAAGGCCGATGGGCCGATGTTTCCTGCAAGTTAGCATCAGTCGCCGATGCCGATGGCTAAATTGTTGAACCATCGGCACCGATGCATCGGTCGAGTCCTATTAATTATAAGATCTATGATCCATTTTTAACAAAATTCATGAAAAGTTTTAAAAACATGTTAAAAGTTTTTTTTTTAATCAAAAACCGAAAAGTGCCGAAAATTTAAACTCACACAAGTTTTTATACACTTTAAAAAATGTCTATATATATTGCAAATCTAACTTTTTAAAAAGTTACTAGTGGTTCCCGCACGGCTTTGCCCGTAATAGAAAATTAAAAGGTCTTTCGGTTCGCCTGTATATTTACAAATAATGTATGGTGAATTTTCTCGCCAATTGGCTTGTACCCATGTTACGGTTCCACGTTATGATAATTTCGTAATTTACTCGTCCATCTTATGATATTTTTGTTCTTAAAATTGGATTGGAAAAAGATCCACATCGAATTTTCAAAAAAAAAAAAAAACGCTTCGAGGTGCACACCCCCATTGTACAAACTAACTTTGTGCCAAATTTCATGAAAATCGGCCGAACGGTCTAGGCGCTATGCTCGTCACAGAGATCCTGACAGACAGGGATCCTGACAGACAGAGATCCGGACAGACAGAGGGACATTCAGCTTTATTATTAGTAAAGATAAAGATTACTTAGTAGAATATCATTCAACACCCACAACAACATTTGAACGTCTGCGAATAGATTTCAATGTTTTTTTTTTCTTGTGTGTGTGCAATTTCTGAGTAAGTGTTCAATTACACTTCCAGTCTAGCTCTCTTTTCGTTTCAAAGCCGTATTTTCTTAATCTAGCCTCTAGATATATCTAAATATGTTACATTAAGTTTAAATCTGGCGATTGAGGAGATATTTCTAAGATTAAAGACAATTTTTGAGGCACCAGACGCAAACGTTGAAAACCGTGTGCTTCTTATTGCTATGTGATAAAAAACAAAGTTGCATCTGATAACCAAATTTTGGGGAAGTTGTTTAAAATTGTTACTTAAAATATTTAAATGAACAGCATGATTCATTATTTCATCAAAAAATTCTAAACTACCAAGTCCTGATGCTGATATGCGCCTTCACACAAGAACACCTTCACCGTCCTGATTAACTGATCCAACTTAGTTCTTAAGAAGAAATATCTCATTTTTTCTTCGATTATACAACAATTTAACCAAAAATGTCAAATTTATTTTCGTCTCTAAGTAAGACGTTGTTCCAAAGTGTTTTCAAAACGGAAAGCGTAAGCTTTCTGTTTTTCGCACGAACAAGAAAATTTCTGCCGAATTTAATCCAGCTAATCAGAGAACTTGTTGAACAATTTTAGTTGAAAATTAAGCGTAAAATGTCTCATTAAATTCTGCAGGAACTTTTACAGCACTCAAATGTGTATTTTTCTTAACTTTTTTAACTCTAAATCTCTGATCACGCTTTGTTAACTTTGTCGTGACCTTTTCTTATTTTGTATACGGTCCGATTTTTTTAAAAGCATTTTATCAAGCACTTCACTATA
This sequence comes from Uloborus diversus, assembly GCF_026930045.1. Lineage (NCBI taxonomy): Eukaryota > Metazoa > Arthropoda > Arachnida > Araneae > Uloboridae > Uloborus > Uloborus diversus. Next base: position 48,468,935 of record NC_072734.1, on the reverse strand, counting down.
GAATGGTATAAATTTACTAATTTAGAGATATTTCAAACCAATTTACCTTTACTGTGATGGGGAAAAAAATCAAATTTCGAATGGTGTTAGTTGTTTTTTACGAAAAACAGCCAATTAAAAATAATAAGCAGAATATTAGGGAATAAATTAACAAAACATTAAAACCAAATGACTTGACAGTGTCAACACAATGCAAAAATAGTATTAAAAAAAAAAACAACGCGATAATTTTAACATAGTTTTAAGCATGAATTTATACTAAAATATTTCAGTGTACGTTGACTTTTGTGGCATATTTTTTCTCTGTCTCTTCGTTTTTCGACAAATTTCAAAAATAAAACGAGGCAATGTTTAGAAGAAAAAAAACTACTGAGTTTTATTTAGAATGGCATAGGAATGATGTGGAAAAAAATAGCCTTCATATTCGAATTCAGTTTCGCGTTATTTTTGTTTTACTACAAAATTTCAAGGTGTACGAACACTTTTGGGAGCTCCTGTATAGTTGTTTTCTGCTTTTTAGGTTACTCCTGCTCACAATTCCTGCACATACAACGTACAGCATATTCATCACATGGTCACCTGATCCTTTGATCTTTTAATAAGGCCAATCATGGCCAGATTGGTCTACATTCTACTGTACTAGAGTTATCAAATCACCGGAAAATTATCGGTACTCGTTGATATTTTTCTCTTTTAATTCGTCAACTACTAGGCTTTCTAGAGCAATTAAACACTTTTTTTTTACAATAGTAAACAACAGTGAAAGATCAAGAAACTAAATTTAGCGTAAAATAAGATCTGGCAATTTCGACAAGACTTTTTTTTAATGACTGTTGTTACGCTTTAACCCGTTGACAACAAACTTCTAGTTAATAACTCTTTATCATCAGTCAGGCTTTTTAATGACGATAAAATCACGATCTAGTGAATGTTTTCTATTCTAATTAGAAAAAGGAGGGTTGGCCTTATTGATCTGCATGGCCTTATTTGAAGCATCAGTATTACACATTGCTGGTGTCACTAGCAGGGCTGCGGAGTCGGAAGAAAAATTGAGGACTCCGACTCCTGGATTTTGAAGCGTCCGACTCCGGCTTTTTTAATATTATTATTATTTTTTTCAAATACCCCTTCCTCAGGGAAAGGGAGGAAAACCCCTAAACAGAGATTGAAAAATTAATTCCTTTTTATGAAATTTTTGCATTGTATTTTATTGTAAATCAAAGATGTATACTACGTTAGAAATTCAATTTGAAATCCAATAGTTGCGATTTCTAAAGTGAGATTACTTAAAAATCCCATTTAAAAAGAGCTGATGTGTGCATCACATGACTTTCTTTCACACCAGTTAAATGTTATTTCTCCATTATTGCAATTTTAATGTGATTCAATAGTTAACTCTCTAAATATCACCAACAATGGCCAAATTGAAACCAGATTTAAAAAAAAAAAAAATCGCCAATTTTGTCGCCAAGTTGGTGACAAAACTTGGCGACCAAAAGACTGCCAATATATTGCCAAGTGTTCGCCAAATTATAACACCACTTGAGTTTGCATCGAAATTAACATTTATTTCCCCCCGAAAAGATGCAAAAGACCCTTTTAGAAACACCCGAATGCAACCAAAAGGGGAGGTACACAGCTCTCACTAGGAGTCTACGTACCCAATTTCAACTTTCTTGGACGTATCGATCCTAAGTTATGCGACACACATACACACCTACGCACATACGTACATACGCACATACATACAGACGTCACGAGAAAACTGGTTGTAATTAACTCGGGAAACGTCAAAATAGATATTTCGGGCGTCTATACGTTCTTAGGTGCGGTCGGGTCAAAGACATGTGGTCGGGTCAAAAAAAAAAAAAAAAAAAAAAAAAAAAAAAAAAAAAACCTCAACATTCATTAAGGCCGATTTTTGAATGATTTTTTTTTCGCGAATACAATACTTCCTTTTTTGTAAAAGGAAGTAAAAAATTGAATAGGATTAATTTGCTCCCTTTTAATGTTAAAGTAACAGATGTTGATCAAATCCTGTGCTCTTTCAATTTTTAAAAGCTGTAACTTGAGGGTTTTTTTTTTTTTGCCTAGTCAAAAAACATCTCTTGACGGGGGGGGGGGGGGTCCTCCCCCTTCCGGGTGACACCCATCTGGTGGGTACCACCTCAACTTAATCTCAGAGTTTATAAAAATTGAAATACTTTAATACTGAAAAATTTCCCCTATAATATCCCCCCCCTAAATCTTAAATTTCATCTTAAAAATTTCAACGAAAATATCGCGCTATATTGCGGGAAGAGGTCGGGTACATGTACGTCTGGAGCAAATTTTACCCAAAATGCGACGGTATAGAGCTTTGTACGAATAGCTTTTACTATAGCTACATTTCTTGGCTCAATTTTTACTTTCTTTTATATCTAATATATAGAAGAAAGTATTGGATTCGTGCAAATTTTCGAATTTCGAATTTTGACGGATTCGAACGTTTTGAGGTGTGCTGAGTCCATTTCGACTATTTTTAGAAAATGTCTGTCTGTCTGTGTGTGTGTGTATGTGTGTATGTGTGTCACGTCTGTGTGTGACCAGTTCTTTGTGGCCGCTCTACAGCAAAAACTACCGCATGAAATCGAACAAAATTTGGTACACATATGTGCCCCTATGTGAACTTGTGCCCATTGGTTTTTGGCGCGAATTCCTCCAAGGGGGGAGGAGCAATGGGACGTTTTTTGAGTTACGCGTGCTTGCTATTCCTCAGGAAGTAACTGGCGGAATCAAACAAAATTTGGTCCATATGTTCCCATTAACAGGAACAGGTGATTATTCAATTTTGGTGTCAATAACGCAAACGAGGGTTGAGCTATAGAACGTTTTTTGTCGTCAATTGTGACTGCTGTATCTCAAGAAATAATGAATGGAATGAAAGAAAAATTTAGCGGCAAGTAGCCCTTAGTGGGTATAAGAGCTGATTTTATTTTGGCGTCAACAGCTAAAAAGGGGGTAGCGCAATCGCCCGTTCTTTTTTTCCATTGTGAGTGCCTTATCTCAAGAAGTAATGCTACGTTCTGGTTGAAATTTGGAATATATGTGAATCCATATGTAAACAGGCTTTGGTTCAATTTTGACGCCAATCGCTCCAAAGGGTGTTGATTTTTTTTTTCGCGAATAAAAATAGCTTTATTAATGCAACAATAAGAAAGATAAATCGTAATAGATTGTCGTCTGCGTATTTCTCGTGATTTTAATTGTATAGAAATGATCGGAAATATTATCTCAATGATTTAAAATTTTTAACTGTTGCCATCTTATGTTTTTTAACAAATAAAATATTTGTAATTTATTCAAGCAAGGCTTTTAAAATAACTTTCAATTTTCGCTCTTTGCTTTGCTTTTGCAATAATTCAGACATTGGGATGGTCGTCAAGTTTTGCATGTGTAATTTTGTTTTTGTTGGGAATATTGCTTCCTCGTCAAGCATGGAGAGGGATCAGAAAAAAAAGAAAAATATAGAAAAAGTTTCGTGATGGCCACAACATACTAGTTTATTTTAGTTTTATTGGCAGCTTTAAAATTAATCCTAAAATTTTCTTAGTAAGGTTAACTACAATTATTGAGTGCTGTAACCAAGAAATCATGTACTGATTTCATTTTGAACTTTTTAGAGAAAACCAAGATTTCTTAGATAAAGTCTTTAGATTAAAAAATATATATATTTATATTTTATCGGATCTTTTGGATTTGTGCTTTCGGATCAAACCCACACCTATTTGAATTTACTAAGCACCCTCAGAAGTTTCCCGAATTGCTCAAGCAATTCATACATTCGTGAAATACACCGCCAGCTCAGTCATTTCCAGCCGAGGACTGCAGTTTCGTGCTTATTAGCACTCATCAGCCGGGCATAGGAAAGTGACTGAGCTGGAGATGGAAAACCTCTTAAGGAAGCCAAGAGTGCGAAACAAACTGGTAGCCGAACCATTGCTTCGGTCACTCGTCTGGTCTGCTAGTTCTATATTAGCTATCAGTTTGTTTCGCACTCTTGGCTTCCTTAAGAGGTTTTCCATCTCCAGCTCAGTCACTTTCCTATGCCGGGCTGATGAGTGCTAATAAGCACGAAACTGCAGTCCTCGGCTGGAAATGACTGAGCTGGCGGTGTATTTCACGTATTTTTGCTTTAGCCCTGGCTGATGGGCGGTAATTTACTGAATAAATTCATACATTCCTTTTACTATTTTATAACTGAGATCAAGGTAAAAAAAATATATATTATTTAATTTGAAAGTGATTACTTAAGAAATGTTAGGCAACAAAACTGTTTGCTGACAGTTGCTATCACTTAAAGTTAAAAAATAAGCAAACCAGGAGACGGCGTAGGTAGCTGCTACACAGAAAGCTCGATAAACAATCAAGCCAGTTGGTTGCCCCAATGACAAGCATTTTCTTATTAATAGCAAGTAATCAAATTAATAGGTTAGTCAGTTTTTTAAAAATGCAAGGAGAGTCAGTGAAAATTAAAGAAATAAAAAAAAGGTGTCGGAGTCGGCATGCTTTTAAACGACTCAGACTCCTTTACCCCAAAATCAGTCCGACTACGACTCTTTGACTGCGACTCCACAGCCCTGGTCACTAGAGTCATTGTAATGAATGAGAAACGAGATGACCGATCTACCATTTTGATGGGTATACATATTTGTTTGGCATTATTGGTTGTGACTTTTAGTATCAAAACCAGCTACTTTCATTTAACAAAAATTTACAGGAAAAAGGGGCCAAAAATTATTTTACGCTCTCTCCCCACTTAGATTTCCCAAAAGATTTTTTTTTTAAAGAAACATTCGATGTGTTGGTGTACATCACCAATGACGGTCTACTAAATATTTGAATTTACATATCTAGTTAACAAAAGAAAATAATTTAATAAACAATAATAAGAAAACGGGGTTCTTTCCATCAGTCAAAATTACTACTTTTAGTCACCAAAGTTGATAGGATGAGCAAAAAAAAAAAAAAAAAAACCATAAAACATCGAGCGCGAAAAATCTTTTGTTTTCCAAACGTTTAATTTTTAATTAATTTCATACAATGTCCGTTTTTTTTTTCAAATAAGACCTGGTTTATATCAAGTCACAAGTGATGAACTTTGGTACGTTACTCCACTGGCGCGCTGAATGCTTACGCTTTCTGTCTACCGCGTTTCCACACTATGATAATTAAGAAGCGAATTAAATATTGCGTTCAACGCTTACTGTCAACCATATCGTTGGCTGTACATGTAAGTAAAGAAGCGAATTAAATATTGCGCTCTGCGCTAATGGCATCTGTGAATGGAATTTCATCCCTTGTGGTGTCATACGCAGAAGTGGAAAAAATAAAACTGAATCTGCACACCGATTAAAATAATTTTCAAAATATATTAAATTTTGTCAAATTATTTTAAAAATGTTTAAATCCTATGTTTTTAAGCAAGCTCTTTCAGAAAAAAATCTTTTTAAAATTTCGGGAACGACCCGATTGGTTTTCAGACTTAGAATAAAATTTTGAAACATTTAAAAGAAAAATTTTGCAAATGGAAAAAATTAATCATCTCTTACAGAAATAAAATTGTAATTTAAAAAGAAAAGATTGATGAAAAGTTTTAGTATTAGAATCAGTATTGTTATAATTTATCGGCAGCAGATTAATCGGAATCGACCGATTATTATTATTTGTCAATGATTCGGTTATCGGTAAATCGGCCAATTTGCTTTTCGGTGTCATCCCTACTTGAAGCCTACATATATTTTCGAATTTAACAGAGAAAAACTTATGTTACCACTCCGCAAAATGATAGTTGTGTTGGGAGTTCAACTTTTAAAAGATCATTCAAAGTAACGAAGTTGATACATTATAACATATTTCTGTAAGTGTACTAAGAATATCTCTCGGGAACTCGAAAACGTTTTGGGTGTATTAAGCAATAAATTCAAAAAGCTGTCAAGCAAGTAATTAAAGGAGAAACAGTTACGCTATATTTCTATTAACAGATAGATACTAAATATTCCATTGGTTATCAGTTAAAAAGCAAGAATTTAAAAACAAGAATGATAATAAGGCATAACGTAAAAAAAAAAAAAAAAATCAAACTCAGTTGTGATTTTTAAAATTCTTATTTGAAGTTATATTTTGAGCATAAAATCAATTCTAGATCTTATGCAAGAAACGGAAAAATAAATCTAAATGTATTTCTCCTGTTTTCATTTTTTAACAGAGCCAAAAAAAATTTCTGTAAATCGATTTTTCTCCCGTTCTTGCATGTTTACACCACCATCTGGTATAGCAGCTGTTAAGTCTATGGAATTCGTTTTCTTTATTTAATAATTTAAGCACAGCTTCGTTATTAAAAGATATGAAATAGTACCTTAAGAATGAGGTTTATTGAAGAACAAAAGGAAAAATGATGATGAATTCCTTTACCTACCGTACAACATTTCCCTCAGGTCAAAAATAAATTGACTCGTAGAGAACAAATTGGAGAAACCTCTTTTTCCGGAGGCTAAGTAAACTATGACTTGGGAAAAATGAAGATACTTTCTGAAATAAATCAAATATTCAAAATTTCCTTTTTTTTTAATGATATAGGAGTTACTTTTAAAGTAATTCTATACTTTGTTTTATCAAAGAAATAGAAATATTTTCAAGACCATTTTCTTATATTTATTAAGAGTAACACTGAAAGTTTAGAAGAATGTGTTGTTGTTATACCAAGAATTGTCGGCGAAAGTTCATTAGAGCTCAATACCGAGTCTTTCTAAAAAATAAAACTTGCTTGTATTTTTTTTTCTTTGAAACTGAGCTGAGAAAATACTTATAGGTGAGGAAAACTTGACTTGGCAGCGTCGCAATGGTGTAATTAGGATTCTCCGTAGCCTTTACAATGCTAGCAGGTTAGGTTTTCCCGAATCATAGTGTTTTTTGCACGAGTAAAGGGAGAGAAATATTAGTGAGATAAAATATCGGCTAAAAGTGTTAGAACTATTACTGATTTGTTCCCGATTTCATTCATACTATGACATTTTTTTTTAATGATGAAATAAATGGTATTCCTACAAAAATGAACAGATTTAAACTTTGGGCTTTATAAATTAGACTGTAGGGCCGTTCCACGGAAAACGATCACTTTGTCTCGCACGTGACGCCTCATATATTTCATTAACAATAATACTTTAAAACATTAATGAACATTTTTTTTTGCTGAACAAATTACAAATTTATGTGTGATTTCTTAAGCAAAAGGTTTGGTCTTTGCCCTTTAAAAATTATTACTTTATAATGAAATATATGAACCTTCACGTGCGGGACAAAGGGTTGACTTTTTCGTAGAATGACGCAGTAACACTTCACTTTAAATGAAACGCTCCATGATTTTTGAAATGTCGTCTGCGTTTTGAATTAAATGAATTATGTCTCCGAGCTTAGTGATGAACGCCAGTCAATACATGAGAAAAGTGTGATGGAACATTATGGGAGTTGTTGTCAATGCGTGAACGCTGGAGTATCTGGATTTTGTTAGAAAGAATGGCAGTCACTTGCAAATAATTGAATGCAGTCATTCAAGGTAATTTTGAGCCATTCCTGTTAAGTTTGTGCGCCTTCAATTTTTTTTTTTAGTATAGGGTCAGGAATTAAGTAAGCCCAAAGTGTATAGTTGGGGGCATATTGAAAAATACTCATCGAATCTTTTTTAATTAAGATTTTTAGTTGCTTCTTTTCTGGAAACATATATTGAGATTATAGCAAGTATTTTTGTTTTAGTTTTTAAAACTGGCAACAAGCTACATGATAGAAATTTATTTGTGAATATTCGTTCCATGTAGAATGCAATTTTATCCTATTGATAAACTTCTTTTCAAAATTGTTATTAACAGGCGCAAGATATAATGTTTTGTACGCTCATTCTTTCTTTTTACTTTCTTCTATATCTAATATATAGAAGAAAGTATTGGATTCGTGCAAATTTTCGAATTTTGACGGATTCGAACGTTTTGAGGTGTGCTGAGTCCATTTCGACTATTTTTGGAAAATGTCTGTCTGTCTCTGTGTGTGTGTATGTGTGTGTGTATGTTTGTGTGTGGTGGTGTGTGTGTATGTGTGTCACGTCTGTGTGTGACCAGTTTTTTGTGGCCGCTCTACAGCAAAAACTACCGCATGAAATTGAACGAAATTTGGTACACATATGTGCCCCTATGTGAACTTGTGCCCATTGGTTTTTGGCGCGAATTCCTCCAAGGGGGGGGGTGGAGCAATGGGACGTTTTTTGAGTTACGTGTGCTTGCTTTTCCTCAGGAAGTAACTGGCGAAATCAAACAAAATTTAGTCCATATGTTGCCCCTAACAGGAGCAGGTGCTGATTCAATTTTGGTGTCAATAGCTCGAACGGGGGTTGAGTTATAGAACGTTTTTTGTCGTCAATTGTGACTGCTGTATGTCAAGAAATAACGAACGGAATCAAACAAAAATTTTTTGACAAGTAGCCTTTAGTGGGTATAAGAGCTGATTTTATTTTGGTGTCAACAGCTAAAAAGGGGGTAGCGCAATCGCCCCTTCTTTTTTTCCATTATGAGTGCCCTATCTCAAGAAATAATGCTACGTTCTGGTTGAATTTTGGAATATATGTGAATCCGTACGTAAACAGGCTTTGGTTCAATTTTGACTCAAATCGCTCCAAGAGGTGTTGATTTTTTTTTTGAGCAATCACGATCAATGCTTATTGTTCTTACTTGACCGTCTTTGGTGTCCGTGCCTTTTTCAGCTTGGATCAGGGGACTCTGCAGCATCACCGCCCACCGTCCTCTGCAGGCGCGGCTGCTCCGGTCCTGAGCACTGTCCCCCGGATTCTGCTTCTCCTGGTCGGTGACATCCATGTCCTACACACACGCAGGCTCATACACACACACACACACACAAGCCTTCACACATATACACACAGGTCTATGCACACACACACACCTGTACAAGCGTAACCGACCAAGAGGAAGGGAAGCTTGGGGGGGGGGGGGGGGACAGGAGCCGTTTCTAGAAACAATAACTCCAATGAGTAAGGTCCTGTCGCAACTCGTGATTGCGAAACACATAATTTGAATTCAAAATTTCAGAATTCAAATTATTTTTTTTTTTTTTTTTTGCGAATAAAAATAGTTTTATTAATGCAACAATAAGAAAGATAAATCGTAATAGATTGTCGTCTGGGCATTTCTCGTGATTTTAATTGTATGGAAATGATCGGAAATATTATCTCAATGATTTAAAAATTTTAACTGTTGCCATCTTATGTTTGTTAATAAATAAAATATTTGTAATTAATTCAAATAAAGCTTTTAAAGTAACTTTCAATTTTCGCTCTTTGTTTTGTTTTTACAATAATTCAGACATTGGGATGGTCGTCAAGTTTTTGCATGTGTAATTTTGTCTTTGTTAGGAGTATTGCTTCCTCGTCAAGCATGGGGAGGGATCAGAAAAAGGAAAAATATAGAAGAAAGTTTCGTAATGGCCACAACATACTAGTTTTTTTTTTTTGCTGAGTTAACGTTTGTCAAAGATTAATGCTCTATATTTTATAACAAAATGACCAATCAAAAATTTCAAATTTTTTATTTCTTTAGGAAGTGCTTTTAACTTTAAAAAACCAATTTCTGATAACATTATTTACTTTTTGAAAATGGGTAAAGATATATACATTGGCTCCCAAAAGTGTTCGTACACTTTGAAATTTTTTAGTAGAACCAAAATAACGCGAAACTGAATTCGAATATGAAGTCCAATATTTTTTCACATTATTCCTATGTCATTCTAAATACAAACCAGTATTTTTTTTCAAAATATTGACGGAGCTTCATTTCGAAATGGGTCAAAAAACGAAGAGATAGAGAAATAACACGCCACAAACATCATTGTACACCCAAATATTTTTGAATAAATTCATGATTAAAATTATCATATGTCGTTTCTTTATTAATTTTGCATTGTGTTGACTCTTAAGTCATTTGCATTTAATTTTCTATTTATTTATTCCTTAATATTGTGCTTATTACTTTAAAATGGCTGGTACTCGTAAAAAGCAACAAACACCATTCGAAATTTGAGTTTTTTTCCTCACGGTAGCGGTAAATTGGTTTGAAATGTCTCTGTATTAGTGAATTTATTCTATTCTATAGTGAAGTGTTTAATAAAATGCTTTAAAGAAATGAATCGTACCGAAAACAAGGCAAGAAAATATCAACCGGCTAAGTTGACAAAGCGTAATCGGAGGTTTAAAGTTAAAATATTTATGAAAAATACACATTTGAATGCTGTAAAAGTTTCTGCAGAGTTAAATAAAAAATGCTACATTTAATTTTCACCTAAAATTTTTCGTCAAGTTCTCTGATTAGATGGATTAAATGGGACTTCTTTCCGCAGAAATTTTCTTGGTCGTCCGAAAAACAGAAAGCTAACGCTTTTCGTCGCAAAATCAATCATAAATAAGTTCAAAACGTTTTCGAATTGTGTCTTACTTACAGATAAAAAATAATTCAACATTTTTGTTAAATTGTTGTATAATTGTAAAAAGAAGAAAAAACTAGGAACTTAATTTTAAGAACTTAGTTGGATCAGTTAATCAGGACGGTGAAGGTGTTCTCGTGTGAGCGTGCATATCAGCATCAGAACTTCGTAGTGAGGAATTTTTTGATGAAATAATGAATCATGCTGTTCATTTAAATATTTTAAAAACCAATTTTAAAATCTTAGGCAAAAATTTGGTTATCGGAAACAACTTGGTTTTTCATCAAGGTTACGATAAGAAGCACACGGTTTTCCACGTTTGCGTCTAGTGCCGCGAAAAATTGTCCTAAAATTTAGAAATACCCCCTCAATCACCAGATTTGAATTTAATGTAACCTATTTAGAGATATCTGGGGGCTAGATTACGAAAATACGGCTTTAAAACGAAAATAGAGCTAGAGACAGTAAGACTCGAAGTGTGGTTGAACACTTACTCAGAAATTACGCAAAAAAAAAAAAAAAAGAAAAATTTAAATGAAAACTTTTCCCAGACGCTTAAAAGGTGTTGTTGATACTGCATGATATTCTACTAAATAATGACTTAATAGAAAGTGAGATTATTCAATAATTTATTGACATTTTTTAAAGTGTACGAAGACTTTTGTGAGATAAAATTTCCGGCACTTGTTGGTTTTTGATTTTTAAAAAATTAAGTTTTAATATTTTTTAAAACTTTATATAGTCTGAATTTATGATCCTTTCAATTAAAAAAACGAACTGATGTGTGTATCACATGACTTCCTTTTACTCCAATTTAATGTCATCTCCCCATTACTGGCAATTTTAATGTGATTCAATAGTTTACTCTCTAAATATCACCAGCAATGGTCAAATTGAAACACATTTAAAAAAAAAAAATCGCCAAATTCGTCACCAAGTTGGCGACAAAACTCGGCGACCAAAAGACTGGCGATATATCGCCAAGTGTCCGCCAAATTATAACACCAGTTGAGTTTACATCGAAATTAACAATGATTTCCCCCCAAAAAGGGGAAAAATACCCCTTTAAAACACCCGAATGCAACCAAAAGGGGAGGTGCACAACTAAACCCCACTAGGAGTCTACGTACCAAATTTCAACTTTCTAGGACATTCCGTTCTTGAGTTATGCGACATAGATACGCACATCCGCACATAGAGACGTCACGAGAAAATTCGTTGTAATTAACTCGGGAATCGTCATTATGAATATTTCGAGTATCTATACGTTCTTAGGCACTTATCCCCGTGTGGTGGAGTCGAAAAAAAAACTCAGTATTCATTCAGGGGTGAGTAAAATGGAAATTAAGGTCGATTTTTGAGTGAATTTTTCCGCGAATACAATACTTCCTTTTTTGTAAAAGAAAGTAAAAAGCTTGATTTTAAACCCACCGTCTTCCACCTGATACAGTTTCACTTTAGAAAAAACTAGAAGACCCATTGCAGTACTATACCGGCAAGATTATGAAATCAATTCCACAAATCTTTTTTCTTTTTTTCAAGTTGGCTACTTTGTGCACAGCGAATTGTATGATTCTGTAATTCTGAAGTTATGGTTTGGAAGCTATTTTAGAAGTGGTTGTAATTGTTTTTCCTACATTGCAATATACTATGCAATATCATAGATGATAGAAATCTTGGGAAGCTGTGAAGTAGACAGTAACCAATAAATTTGCATACAACGTTTTGAACACCCTTAAGAAATTCTCTGTGTAACTGCAGTTCCAATTTTTATATGTAAGCAAATTTTAAAAAGTTACACTAATTATATTTTTTCTCTACTTCGAACGAATAATGAAATTTAGAGAAATTTTGAAGAATAAATTTATTAAAAGAGAACAGCAGGGTAAAATTTTCGGAGATTTGATGAAGAGAGAGTTCTGTAATGAACGTATAATTATCGAAAGGTATAATGAGATGACCTCCGCTATTGACAGGAGAAGACTTTCCACAACTCAATCCGTACCGAGAAAAGAGCCGATAAAAAGATCAGGGCAGTGATAATACGAAACAAAAATAAATCTGCTTTTAAACTTGCCCGACAGCTCGAGATATCGAAGGGATCAATATTAAACATTCAGCGAAAGGCACAGGGTACAACGCTAATAGAAAAAGCCAAATTCACGGAGTTTCAGACTCGACTATGATGAAAAGGTAAGCGGATGGTGAAATAAAAACTTTCTTCGCACACTGGGAGGGAGTTTTTCTTTTCAGCGGAGTAGCTAGCCATTTTCTGACAAAGCCTCATCCTCCAAAATGATACATCGTGGTCAGTATCTATTAAAAGTATGACAGAGAGCCAGCATTATGTTCCGCGCTATTCGCAACTCCAATAAACTATAGCGGGCGCTGCAGCCACTGTCTAATGGCGGATGAAAAAGGTAAAAGAAACAAATGCCGTAATTTATATCTTCTTTTGACGCTTAGTGAATGACAAGACGTTTTCATCGTGTTTGTGGGAAGGTTTTTTTTCCCCCACTCTTCAGAAATTACATTACATAACAAACTGTCTGAAGCCTGTAATTTACCCCCAAGAAAACACAAGGTGAATGGAAAGTTTTACCTTTTTCTTTAGTATTGTTGATCACCGCAAGATAGCGTATTCGAGACCTGGAGTTGCGAATCATAATGCTTCGCCTGTGATAATTTGAAGGGCTATTTCAAAAAAAAAAAAAAATGTAATTCACGTTAACTTTCATTGGAAAGGGGGTAAAAATCAGTGCTCAAATTTCTAAAACTAAGTTTTTAGAAAAGGTTTTTCTCAAATGTCCCGTGTATGTATGGGACGAATATCGGTACTTCCAACAAGATGCCTCTTTTCATACCGCATGTGTGTTTTAGGTGTGGTGGTGCAGCAAAAATTTAGCTGACTTTTTGCCCAAGAACGGATGCTCCGTCCCTCCCAAAACTCCCCTGATCTGCTTGATTATTCTAGGTGGTCATATATCATAACCATATAACGAGAAACACACTGAGCCAAATGTTACAGTATCTGTTCCACTCTACAGATGGCAAAATGCAAAGATAGAATCATCCTGAATATTGTAGATGGAATTGTCTTTCAGAGCTTATAAGGAACTTAAGACAATTGAAGATAACTCCTCCACTTCTCCTCCGAATGGTAACAAGACCTTCTCGGTTTTGGTGGGAGATGTGGAGTGACTTTCCAACGCTGTCCAACAAAAAAACCCTGAACAACAGCTCACTTGATTGAAACTTTGACAACACAAAATACAGTAACACCATCAAAGCAACATTTTGTGTACATAATTAAGGTTGATTGAAATTTGAAGAAAAACTTATAAATGATTTTTTATGTACAATTTTGAAGAGAAAATGGTGTTACTTCAAAAACATAAAAAATAAGGATAATTAATTACAAGATGAATTAAAAGTTATTTAACATTTTAGAAACAACATATTTTTTAAAAACAATCTTGATTTGAGATAAGAATGATTAAAAATATACTGGTGTAGTAACAAAGTCGTGATCAGTATAGAATGTCACAATTGGTAATATGATCATAATCAGTAAATTGTTGGCTTTAGTAAATTGGTGGAAAACATAACTCGTTATAAGGAACTTTAGAATAAGCTTTAAAAACAAAAGTGACTTTGTATAACCAACAGATTCAAGAATGTTCAAAACCAAATTTGAAGAACATGGATTTGTCCGCCTCAGCACTGTTGACACTCGGTGGAAGAATCGGAAATATCGAATTTGTAGGAAATGAGGCGGGGGGGGGGGGGGGCAGTGAATGCGATTGGCAAATCAAGACTCGCGTAATGTGCGCCTGAACGGGGAGTTGGATAGAGTTTTCAGTTGATTTTTTTTAATTCTAAACAACTAAAGACACTTCACGGAAAAAAAACAACCCTTCACAAACATCCGACAACGGTAACACTTGCTTCTCTTGTTTTATCAGTTTGAATTGGGCTTGTCCAATTACGAATGTCGACAATCCTGAAATGGGCTATATCGCATTCACGAGTCGGTAGAGGGTGAATGTGTGTGAAAAATTATAGCAATCACAAAAATATATAAAGTGAATAAATTGGATATTCATAAAATGATAAAACAGATAATGATAAAGTAAAGGAAATATGCAATGATAAAATAATTATAAAATGCACAAAATAAGTGAAAAATGCATAAAATAATGAAATTATTAAAACAAAAAATGATAAAAAATAATTGTTAATTATAAAATAAATAACTAGCCTAACAAAAACAAAGATAAACTCTTGGTACTACCTTAAATTAAATTGATTAAGAGCTACGCATTTAGGCACTAATTTGCATTGAAAATGAGGTGCCCAACCGTACTAAATCAAGACTTTCTTCACACAGTTTTATCTTCAATATTCTCTTTTCTGCATTTGTGAACTTGTTTAGAAAACTTTTCACCCAATAAAGGCTTTTTGCATTCGATGAAAAATTATAAAAAGTTTTTCTCGTTTCCAATACAAATTCAACAGTAAAAATTTATGCCCTTACTGTCTCGAAAAGTTCAAAATGAATTCTCAAAAAGAAAAATAACAAATATTTGAAATATTTCAAGCTCTATTTCAAAAGTTGTTTGGCAGTTGTCGCTTTAAAAATATGCATAGAACAAAAGAGACAGGGTGAAGTTTTTTTCTCCTTTGGAAGTTTTAGCTCAGCTTAGCGCTACTGGCTGAAAGCTTCCTTTATCCAAGCCAGCTGTGTTACGCTGCGCAGTCGTGCAATAAAGAGACTGTCAACACTTGGTAAATGAATAGTCAGCAGGCGACGACGATGTCATTCTGAAAAATATGTCAAGTGGGGCTTAAAAAAGCGTCAGATTTCTCTTATACTGATATTCTGATATTATTCGTCTTATGCAATGGTATTTATTGTCACCAGTAAGTAATTGTTGATCTATATTTAGCCTTTTTGTCACTTTAATTTTGAAAAAAATGCGTATACAGTCGAACTCGCTCATAACGAGTCCTGTTTTAACTAGAACTCGGATTTAGCGATGAAATAAAATAGATTTGGTTTGCAGAATGTTAAGTCTATGGGAACACAACTTGCTTTTAACGAACAAGCCATCTTAAAACGAGCAATATTTTTGTAATTCATGAAATTTTTGTTGGTTTCCACCTCAGAAAAGATTAGTCTATTTTTGGAAAAATTCCATTTACCTTTTGAATTCAACCGAAAGTTCGAGATAAGACATAGTTCTTCAGAACAAGTGATGAGATGCCCCCCCCCTTTTTTTTGTTGAAATTCGTAGAGAAGAGGAGCATTCAAAAATTACATAGAAGCGAATGTTGTCATTTCCAGACATACTTCGGATTTCCGAAGATATTGTAGCTCAAAGTCAAGTTAATACAGATGAAAAAAAAAAAAAAAAAGAAGAAGGTGCTGAAAACAAATTATTTTGAAGCTACAAATGCATATGACGATGCTTTTCGGGCAACATGTTCCTCGAAAACAATAACAAGAAAGAGACAATAAGGCAGTTCAAAGCAAAAAACAACTTTGGTATTGTGCAGAAATATAAAAATAAAGAAAGCATGTATAAATTTTAATGTTTTTTTTCACGAACCCGTTTTATACGATCATTCGGTTATAACGAACAAATATCGTGGTCCCTTCCCAGTCGTTAGAAGCGAGTTCGACTGTATTTTGTGAATATAAGTAATAATTTCATGAAAATGTATGAAACAATTGTACTTAGCTAATAAATATTTCTGAAATTTACAGCATATTCCCAGCTATTTACGGTGAAGGATGATCAAAAACCTTTTTTTGTTTCTCCAACTTGATTACTGGTCCGATAAAAGCACGGGTGATTTACTTTTCATTGGAAAAAGTTAGCTAAAGCATATATTTTACGTGACAAAACTTACAGAACAATTGCAGTGAGAAGCAAAGGTTTGAAAGTATCAAAAGTAACCAGTACAAATGGAAGGTGAATCTCCTCTCCTGTTTTTTGGGGGAAAAAGATAGTATAGCCCTGATAGGGCAGGGGCGTGCACATAAATTTTGGGGCACGTCACAAGTGACTTTTCTGCCCCCCTCCCCCTACATATTGTTTACACCTATATTTCACGCTTAGTTTAAAAAATATTGAGCCCCCTTCAGGCTCAGACCCGGGCCAACAGGTGTCCCTTCTCCCCCTTCCCCCTGTGCACGTTTTTGCTGGTAGGTGCTACTATAGAGTGTGATTTAGAAAAAGAATTCGATGAAAGCCTACTTAGGATCGCTGCTTTAAACGCATTTTACTCTTAACATAAAAATGTCCACTTACATCCCTTTGCTTCTCACTGCCTCAATTTGTCTCTCATTTCTCAAGAAATTCTTTAAAAAAATTTTCGTAAAATGTAAATGTCTTCATTTATATAGTGTAAAAAGATGGGTTGATGTTTTGACAAGAAGGGGTGGGGCTACGGTTTTTACAAAGACTAAGATTCCTCATAGAAAAGAACAAGAAAGGAAGAAAAATAAAAGAAAAACGAAATCGGTAGGATTTATGATTAAGGCGAAATATTATTGAAAATCGCAATGCCGGAAATATGCTGGAATTCCATCGAGGAAAAACAGCCGCTATATATTAGAATAATAATTCTATGAGAATCCGTACAGGAGCGAGAGATATGGTACGGAAGCCTCAGTGTGAATTCAATTTCCTTTTGTATTATGGATGAAGCCGTGGTTCTATTTCAGACGAAGATCCTGATAAATGACTTTTGGGATCTAGTTCCGTTTATATAAACGTAGCATCTATACCTCCCAACATCCAATCATTACCTCCTTTTATTGCGTTGTTTAGTGTGCAGAATGGCATTGATATCGACGCTTTTCCGATTCTTCTAAGCGCAACGGGACGCGAAGCCTTTCTATGCCTGCTTGTTATAGTTTGATGTTTAACTAGTAATGTATAAACTCTCAGTATGATGGAAATGGACGAAATCTT
This sequence comes from Uloborus diversus, assembly GCF_026930045.1. Lineage (NCBI taxonomy): Eukaryota > Metazoa > Arthropoda > Arachnida > Araneae > Uloboridae > Uloborus > Uloborus diversus. The sequence continues at coordinate 48,451,434 of NC_072734.1, read as the reverse complement.
GAGGTATTTCTTTTTCTTTTTTTTAAATTGTTGTTAGCTTCAACTTGTTAGATTATTCAGACGAAATCAGCAGCTTTCTCGTTTAAAAACAAATTTATTTTGACTTAAAATAAAATGGTAAATAAATAAAATGATAAAATTTTTACCATTTAGTGTGAAAACGGCGTAACCAACATCAACGGGAAATGCTCAAGTAATCTTTAAGAGTGTAGTAGCACATAAGAACTTCAGAGTTTTGTTGAAACTGAAATTCTGAGTAAAACATATTATGCAAAATTATTTATATGAAGCTAATTTGCTAAAAAATTTAATGTTAAATGTAACAAAAATACAAGATATTTCTTTCACATGGTGTATTATGTATATTACGTAAATTTTTCTCTTACACATTTTGTGCGGATTCAATAAAGGCTGTTTTTTTAGTACACAATTTTTTTTTCTTACGTAAATGATCTTTATCTTTTTACCTCTAAGACAATTCATAGTTTAAAGCAGACGATTTTTTTCTTATTTCCATACGAACAGTATTTTTATTTTTTCAAAGCTGGTTTGATAAAATTAGTTCTTCGTATCTTATTATAGTACCCGTTCTTTATGATCACAAGGCTTTTAAATAGGGGAAGGGGGGAACTTAACGAGGCCAATATAAAGAATATTGAACATTGTGACAGCATTACAATAGAATTGTCTTTAGGCTCGTCAGTACAAATATTTCCAACGGGAAGTATTGTTTTCAAAAAGTTTGAAGTGAAATCGGTCAAGGACGAGCGCCAACAATCCTGAGGTGCACTCTACATTCTCAGTACATTCATAGTAAGAAAAACACACATTAAAAGAAAAAAAAAGCGACTAAAGGAAAAAAATGTAAGACAATTGATCCCACTAATCCCTGAATGACATGCCAAATTTTCCTTTTATTTTATCGTTAAGTTATTCAAAAAAAAAAAAAAAAAAAAAACTCATTTTAAGTTTTTCTCATGTAAAATTAGTGCAGATAACTATCATTTGTTTGTTTTCTACCAAACACTGTAGACTGTCACTGTTATACAAAATTAGCTTAGATCCGAAAACGCATACTATATAGTACAGTAAAAATAGGGGTCTGACCCAAACATCAAAAAAAAAAAAAAAAGGTAAACCTGGTGCAAATAGTTTATTACTCTCCCAATAAGAACAGGTAAAAAGTTTCACCCCATTGTGCGTCGGGTTTTGGAATGGGGGGGGCATCTAAAAATTGCTGTTTTGGGTATTTACCCAGAATATTTAGAGTAAATTTAAAGTGAGAATATTATGTTGTACTAAATTTAAAGGCATGAAATTAAAAGTGTTTGACCCCCAAGAGGGATGACATAACCCACCAATGCTACAGAGCCCCCCTATCCCCGTAAAACGAAGCAGTACCCCCGAACGCCCCTCCATACATTTCATATGGAAACATTATTTTATGCTAAGAAAATTGCTAGAAATCAAGTGTGTTCATCCTCCAAGAGCGATGGTGAACCTCCTCACAAAGCTACAGCCCCCCCTCTGCCAAATAAAATAAATCCTTAACTCGCCAAACCCCCCCCCCCCCCACCTTTTATTTCAAGTAGAAGTATTATTTCATGCAAATCTAAAATGCATTAAATCAGGACCGTCCACCCCATAGGAACAGTAGCTCACGTTCCAAAACGAAATTATATACTAAAATATTATCCTTCCCCCCACCCCCTCTGGTGGTGCACATTTTATTAAATGGCCAGAAAAATAACGCTGAACTGTTTTTTGCTTTCAAATGATTTCTCCTAAGCTTGTAACAAAAAGTCTTCGTTAACCAAGATGTTTTTTGGAATCTAGATCCTCAGCAAAATCGTTATTGTTGCAACTATGTCTAACACAGTTTGTGCATATAGTTGAGCACTTCAGTCCACTTTCAAACTTTTCAAACATTCACTATATCCAATGAACCCCTCAGAACAAGCACAAGATTTGAGACGCAGAAAGTCTTCTAGAGCAGAAGGCTTGGCTGTTGTAATAGGACGCAGATTATATTTCTGTGGTGCTTTCTTTGCACCCATCAAAAATGACACTAGCTTCCCATACTTACAAGTGACCTATACAACGCATTGCTGGCTATTTCCTTGAAGCTTACATATCATTACCAAAAATATGATCAAGCAATATCTTCCATCTATTACATATGAGGCAGTGAGAAGCAAAGGGATGTAAGTAGCAAAATTAAAAATTTGGAGATAACCAGTACAAATGGTTGGTGAACCTCTCCTCTATCTTGGGGGTAAGAAATGGTACTAGTAGACCTGGTAGTTGCTTCTATACAGCATGATTTAGAAAAGAAAATCAATGAAAGCCTACCTAGGATCTTATTTTTAAACGCGTTTTATTCAAAACTTGAAAATGTCCACTTACATCCTTTTGCTTCTCACTGCCTCATATATGACACCAGCTGTTCGTTCTGTGATGGTGGATGAACCTTTTGCTTCAGATAATAGTACTTTAACGATACAGGATTTCTTTCCTTCTGAAACCAGATTCATCGAATACTGATGGAGGATCAGCGCATAACTCGTACCAGAAGTTTTTAGCAATTTGTTATTCCATCTTTACTGTTCATACCATTCGGTGTAAAAGATGGTTTGGGCTTACACATCTTTACAGATAGTAACTACTCTCGTAACAGAAGCTAAAGACATAACTGCTTACCTCCTTTACAAAGAAATGCCACAAAATTGTTTGCCTTCAATATCCTTTGATGTTACTACCCGAACGTTAAAGGTCTCATCGCAACTCACCTTATCATCAGTGAGCAACACCACTACTTCTGGGGGCTTAAGAAACGGATTGTGATTTCGAAACTGAGAGATAAAAATGTGTAAATATTTAGCATTCTATTGTTGTATTGCTCATTGCTCTCATCAAGACTTGTTCTATCGTTGAATCACTACAGGTTCTAGACCACCTGAATTTGTCACTGCGTTAGATCGTTGGATAGCTGATGTTTGATGTCATCAAATTTTTTTATCGCATAATGTACTCAAAAGTTTCAGATAGTGTTGCAAGTACACTGGTGTCCAAAAGTTAAGCATAATTCATAAAATGCGAGAAAAATCTGTAAATTTTCGTAAAATTATATAAAGTTACTTATGGAGATTCATTGGTTGAAGAAGAAACAATATGTTTATGCAAAATAGTATAGTCGATGGTGTCATGCGCGAATTAGGTGCGCGTTTCGGAATGTGGATAAAACAGCTCGCACGCTTTAGAGAGTTCAGGCGCGTTTCATGCAATTGCTGTACCAAGAAACATTGGATCTGGTGAAACAGAACTAATAATGGCACAAAGACGCCAATTGGACATGCTTGCGAAAGGAAGAATCGTTGGAATGCTAGAATCTGGACGACCACAAACTGAAGTGTCTCGTATTCTTAATGTGCCTCAGTGTGTAATCTCGAGACTGTGGCAGAGGTTTTCAAGTACGAGAGATGTTACCCGCCGACCAGTACCAGGTCGACCAAGTGTCACAACCGCAAGCCAAGATCGTTTTCTGGCAATTTCTGCACGACGTCATAGGGACAGCTGTGCCAGAGAACTGGGTTCGGCGCTCAGTGCCGTCACAGGAATAACAATTTCGAGGCAAACTGTTTACTCGAGACTCAATCATGTCGGTCTGTATGCCAGACGACCAGCAGTTTGCATTCCTCTCACATCAGCGCATAAACGAGCTCGTTTAAACTGGAGCTTGCAACATCGGCATTGGAGTCTGGGACAGTGGGTTAATGTGATGTTCAGTGATGAGTCCCGCTTTACTCTACAGAGTGATTCTCGTCAGGTAACAATCTGGGGAGAAAAGGGGACTCGTTTCCAACCGCAAAACATAAGAGAAAGACATCACTTTGCGTCAACAGGAGTAATGGTGTGGGCGGGCATTATGTTGGATGGCCGCACCGACCTCCATATTTTTGAGACAGGCTCAGTGACTGGTCAAATATACGGAGACGAAGTTCTTGAGCCTTATGTTCGCTTGTTTCGAGGTGCTGTTGGTCCTGAGTTCATATTCATGGACGATAACGCGCCATGTCACCGAACAGCTGTGGTCGATAACTTCCTCGAATCAGAAAATATCCAGCGAATGACGTGGCCTGCGAACTCCCCTGATCTGAACCCTATCGAGCATGTCTGGGATATGCTCGGGAGACAACTTGCAACCCGTTCGCCTCCGCCAAGCTCCGCTCCGGAGCTAAAAAGAGCTCCCCAGCATGCTTGGAACTGTTTAAGCCCACAACTCATCCACCACCTCATCATATAAAGAATGAGTAATCATTGTGCAGCGTGCCTGGCAGTCAGAGGTGGCCATACACACTATTGAACTTCAGTATCATCTTTTAAAGAAAAATTTTTTTACAAAGAGTAAACTCCTCATATGCCTAATTTTCATTTAAACTATTTTTTGGGATGATAAAAGTAAATATTACCGTTTTTTGAGTAGTTTCCTTATTTTGTAACCGTGTTGCACTCGCATATCACGATTCCCCCTATTTCGATGTATATTTCTCACATTACTCACATAAATAACAATTATGCTTAACTTTCGGACACCAGTGTATATGTCCGCATACTTAGCATAATTCACATGACCAGCTGCGTAAAAGAGAGGTAGTTTGGTGTTTGCAAATGAGAACCCCCACCGACTTAGAGGGTGCAGAATTGCAGCAACGCCAGTCTCACTATTGGCAATTCCGGTTTGTCCCACCCTTACGGTGATGGCAAAAGATTGTAGAAAAGTTGAAGTAAGTTAATCAAGAAGAAGTAGAGAAACTTTGGTCAATTTGGACTTTTTTTATGCTGCACAGGAATTTTGTTTTCCAGCGTTCTAAACAATTTAATAACTCCAGTCACAAATAATTTGGTTACTGAGATCGCTTAGATCTTTTAGAATTATCATTCTGACATTACCATATCATTGTGAGGCATTTTGTACTTCGGAAAAGTTTAAGTCGGGGAAATTTTTACGTGAACTTCACTGCAATAGTTGATTTTAGAATGTAAATTCAGCCGCCCCTTCAAAGCGATGGCGCACCCCTTAAGTGGGACGGAGTACCCATCCAGAATAAAAGTCCTCAATAAAGAAAGAAATACCCCTTGAAAAAACTGCCTTAAAAATTCCAATGACGCAAAGCTGCTCCATGGACCCCCCCCCCTATTCCCCTCCCCCACCTGTGCACCCCTGTTAATTAGAATTTATTTCTGTGAGAGTTTATTGTTTTACTATTATAGAGTGGTTTCTGCGAGGTTTGAGATTTTTTTTTAAGTAATAGAAATTATTTTTATTTAAATAGAGGATTATTTCGTCCCCCCCCCCCATTACCCCCAAAACCCGACGCGCAAAGTGCTGGGACTTTTCACCCCTTCTTGCTGGAAGGGTAAGAAGTAATTTGCAACAGGTTTCACCTTTTTTCTTGGATGTTTGGGTTTGGCCATTTTTTGGTCTAATTTTACTGTACTAATAGAGCAGCGACTGTCAACCGGTGGTCCAGCTGACTGGGACGGACCGGCATCTGTCCATAGGAAAAGTTGACCGGTCCCCAGATATTTTTGCTCGTTTAAAAATAAGTTCTTTTCTCAAAAAAAAAAAAAAAAAAAAAAAAAAAAAAAAAAAAAATCATAATAAAACATGACAACGTTTATGTTCAGTTTGTGATTAATTTTCGAACTTTTCTATGAATTTTCAGTAAATGTTTATTATTTCTACAGAATTATTGCAATAATAAAGTGTCTAATTCTTAACATGTAAAAATTTTTGTGACAGTTCTTTAACACCAAGTTAAGGTCTATTAATTTATTTATTATTAATATTATGCTTGGTAAAAATAAAAAAACTTAGTCATTCGCAAACATTTTTCACGAGTATTTAACGGACATTTAACGGATTGGGTCAAAAGTTTATTTTTCTTTCTGCAAAAGAAAAAAAAAGAAAATTCCTCACTGGTTCAAATACAATATTCACGTTTTTTAAACGGTCCACCAATTCAATGTTTTTTTTTTTTTTTTTTTTTTTTTTTTTTTTGCAAAAAAGAAAAGGAAATTGAGGAAAAAAAAATCATCACCGGTCCACGAACTTTTTTTAAAAGCTCTGTCCGGTGCGTGGATCCAAAAAGGTTCAGAAACGCTGCTGTAGAGTTTGCAAAAAACGAATACGTATACATAGATGCTCTAGCTTTTGAGATGAAACATCATAAGTTCCCCTGCACACTAATAATTTACAAAATTAAAACGAAGAGAATCGAAATTGCTCACTTAATTGCTTCCTAAAAAGTCGATTAAATAATTCAGCAGCCCTCACAAACATTAATGCCCAGGAAACCCATTTTGCGAGGAACGAATTGAACTCATTTACACAACACTAATTATTTTCCAGGACTCTTTTCGCCGAATTTTATTTTTCTCCGAAATGAGCGTGGAAATTGTCTTCCGCTCCGCGATTCTCTCTTGCACGGAATAATTAAATGCAAAGTACGTGATTTTACATTGATGGTAATAGCGACGTTATTTAAATATTTAATCGCAATAGCCATTCATGGTTAAAACTGTTTATGACCCAAACAGCCAGATAGCTGTAAGAATCATCGTCGGGTTTACTTGGTTGACAAATGTTGCTTATTGTTCATATTGTCTTGCAATATGAATGGAAGTTATGTAGATGTACCTACTCTTTTATACTTTAAGGTTAAGAACACAGGGGCTTATTTTTTGAAACGGTATTTAATTTGGCGTCCGGCTATATCCTCCATTACATAGTTTTCTCAATTCATTTGCACAAATTCGACATTTTTACGCATGTATTTGCACTTCATTTCCAGGCTTTTAAACTTTGGCTTTTAATTGTGATGTATTCGAATGTAAGAAACCATTATGCATCATAAAATGGAGTATCAACTTTCTAACAAAGTTTTTTTGCAAAGTGAAAGAAATAGTGATTTGTATGTGTTGCAGACGTGACAGTATAATCAACTCGTACAAATCATATCCGAATAAACGAAAATCCGGATAATCAGAATAATAAACAAAAGACATTCTTAAATAAGCGGACTTATCTTTTATTACAGCAAAAAAGTGTTTTGTAAGAAAATTACATAGGATCGTTTCTCACACACACACTTTATCATTTTTAATTCAACCGCAGTGGTGTCGGACTGACACTCCAGCGTACGCCATGTTGTTAGTTATATCTTATGCTATAATTTATTGTACGACCTAGGCCTGTGTTATACATTCAATCGAAATAAAAAAGAATATTTGGCGCATTTATAGCTCCGTTCTTGCTAACACAATATAAAATTATTATTCAATTGAAAATAATTTTTTAACCCTACGAATTTGATCTGGATAAACCGGAGATCCGGATAAGCAGGGACCGCATAAACGAGTTTTTACTGCACCTAATCTTTTTTAGAAAGTTGATATTTCATATTATGATTCGTAATAGTCCCGTATATTGGATCTGTCACAATCAAAAGCCAAAATTTAAATTCTAGGCATTAAGAGCAAATATATGCATGAAAATGTCATACGCGTGCAAATAAATTGAGCAAATTATATCCAGTGGTGGTCAAAATTGTCACTTTCAGTAATTTATCCTAATGTCTTGCAATTCGATCTTTCTCGTAACACAATAACCTTAAACTTATCTAGGAGTCAAATCTAATCTAATTTGATGTTATTACTTCTCAAGTATTTAAAACCTTAATGAACATCCTATTGATGATTACATAACATGCTTGATTACAAAAGAGTATCTTACATCTACGAAACAAAGCACAATAATGACTTGTTCTGAATGTAAATATGATGCCAGATTCTGCTGACAATTTCTGACGTTAGATTCGCTCCCAGAACAAGAACTGAATTTTTGATTTTTGTATTCAGTCCAGTGTTAAATTCTCAAATTGTATGTACGAGTTTTCATTTGGGAAAATCTAAAAATTTATATATCTTCTCATTGTCATTTCATTATCTTACTTCCTCGGGGCAAACATTACTTCTAGCAGGCCCCCACCTCCAAGGGGGATGATGCACCCACTTCAAATGCTACAGAGCATCCCCTTAGAACGAGACCCTCCTCAAATGAGGTCAAAACACTCAAATTACCCTCCTTAAATATTTCAATGGCGCAGTCTGCGCCATGGACCCCCTCTCGTGGGCACCGCAGCCTTTTGGGCCCCTTCTCTAAGACTGACATTTCTTCAAATTTCATCCGTGAATTTCGTGTTTCAGTAAACTGTATTGTGGGTATAATACTGCAGTGCTAAGCACAAATATCTGCATTTTTAAAAATCAAAATTGAGTTATTGTCATGGGATGGTTCTTTATAACATTTTTTCCCCATATACAATATTTTGGGGGTGTTTGTAATTAGAAAGTATTTTTAAATAAAATCTGAAAAAGAGGAATCTGAATAAAATATGACTGCTTAAAACTTAAAAAAGCAGTTTTGCATTTTGAGGCCAGCTGTGCTTAGCACGACTTCTGTGCTCAGCACGGCAGCGGTTTTTTTTTTTTTTCAATTTTTGTTTGAGTTTTGATGATAATAAAATAAGCGTAATTGTTGGGTTGCAATTGAGGAGTTTACTTTTGGACTTTTTTTTTTCAGAATCTATAATATAAGCCCATATACCCATGAATTTCTTCCTTCTCGAAGTAGTTTATATCTACTGTTAAAAATTGCGTAAACTTTGGTTTTACTACCTAAACAGCGTATATCCATCCCCTTATTTCTCGCCAGGTCTTTCACAGCAAAGTGGAATTTATCCCTCTTTTGTCGGTACCCACTCATTCCCTTTCATGTCAAAAAGCACATATCCAAATTTGAATTTGCCACTTTTCTAAATCAAAAGTAGTTCACAAATAAAATAGCGGAGCGAAGCACTGGCTGGGCATTTCCAATCAAGCGTGATACGTACGTATCACGCCCGTACGTATTAAGAGATCGCAACACCTAGCGCCTTGTGCAAGTCTGTTTTCAGTTAGGCAAGCGCGACCTCAAATTGTGATTACTAAATTAATATTAAATAATTAATATTACTATTAAATTGTGATTAGTTACGATACTAATTGTGATTAATTGCGATAAAAATTGTAACCTATTAATACCTACAACGTTGTTGTTTGAATTGATTTGGGTGGCTTTATTGTTCATACTTAATTGGATCGAAGGTCCTTTTGTTTACATGTTCATTGAAAAGAATAAAATGACTAGGAAAGAATAAAATAGAGTAAATATATATATATATATATATATATATATGTATAAATTTTGAATATTTTGTTTTAATGTAGGATAGTTCATTTCTGAAGAAAATGATAGTTTTTTGCAAAAATGATGATATCCACTGTTTTCCACCAAAAAGGAATACATCCAAAATAAAATTGGCCATTTAGGTCTGGTGAAATTGAGGAAAAATTCCCAGACTTCTGCCGAAAGTCACTTGGTATTCTACAACACCACTTTCAAAACATTGCGAGAAATTTGAAATTCTAACAGTTAGTGTTAGTGCGTAAAATGTTTTTTTCGTTTTGCCAAAAAAAAAAAAAAAAAAAAAAAAAAAAAAAACTGGATATAATCAGTTTTAAAATAAACTCCGCAGTTATTCATTGGATACTTGTATGTAATGTGTTCAGTAGACTAAAGCAGTCTGTGGAGATATTTTGTGTACAAAATAGCTGATATAGATGGTAGAGTTACTAAATATATATTATTTAATTATTTATTACGAGACATAATTATACTAGGCTGATATGAATGAAGAGAATAGGAGCACAAGTTGATTCAAAAATAAATAGCTTTTACTGAACATTTCTCATATTATGGCTCACTATTTTTTTATGGGTGACGCTTTTTTAACAAGATTTTTACTTTAAACAAAACTATATTTTCAAGAAATGATTCTATCAGTTTGCTGTTAAATACCATTTTTCTTCGGTTTCAATGAAACAAATTGTTTATATTTTTCAAAATGCTTAATTCATACGAATGTTTTGTAGTCCTTCTTGACGAGGCCCGTTGTGCTACGAGGCTTAAATCTTCAATCATTAAAAAACTATCTCCAATTTTATAAACACTATAAAAACTACACAGTCCAGTCACATTAATGTGACCATCTGTCAAAAGCCAGAATAACCACCTTTCGCAGAGCGGACTGCTGCGAGACGTGCAGGAAGAGAATCACTTAGGTCCCTGAAGGTGTTCTCTGGGATGTTGAGCCATGCCGACTCTAATGCCGTGGCCAGCTGCGCTAGATTACGCGGTTGAGGAGCCATGGCGCGAACAACTCGATCGAGATGGTCCCACAGATGCTCGATTGGGTTTAAGTCAGGTGAGTTTGCTGGTCAGGGGAGAACGGTAAACTCATCCTGGTGCTCTTCGAACCACGCACGTACACTGGCAGCTGTATGGCTCCTCGCATTGTCCTGCTGGAAGATGCCATCATCCTGAGGAAAAACAATGCGCATGTAGGGGTGGACATGGTCCGCAAGGACAGATGCGTACTTGTATTGATCCATCGTGCCTTCCACAATGATCAGTGAACCCAGAGAATGTCAGGAAAACATTCTCTAGACTATAATGCTCCCGCCTCCAGCTTGGACCGTTCTGGCAATGGTTGCAGGATGATTCCTTTCAGAGGTTTCACGCCTTATACGCCAACGTCCATCTGTCGGATGGAGCATAAAACGCGATTCATCTGAAAACGTTACCTGTCGCCACTCAGTGGACGTCCAGCTGCTGTACTGGCGTGCAAATTTTAGCCTTCGTCGTCGATGAACAGCAGTCAGCATAGGTGCACGAACCAGGCGTCTGCTTCGGAGGCCCAAACGCAGCAATGTTCGTTGAATAGTAGTTTGGGAGACACTTTTGGTAGCCCCTTGGTTTATTTTGCAGTCAGTTGCTCAACGGTAGCCCGTCTATCTGCCCGAACGCATCTCCGCAACCGTCGTTCGCCTCTGTCATCTATGGCCCGTAGTGCACCACATTTGCCACGTCGCTGATTTTGGACAGTCCCATTTTGCCATACACGGTATACTTTTACCACGGCGGCACGCGAACAGTTCACAAACTCAGCCGTTTCGGAAATGCTTCCACCCTTGGTCCGAAAGCCAATGATCATGCCCTTTTGGACGTCAGATAAATCGCTTCGTTTCTGCATTACGCCAACGATTGAAATGTTTTCCGAAGCCCTCACACACCCTTTATATACGCTCTACTGCACTGTGCTGCCACCTGCCTTCTGTGATTGGTTATTTAACTCTGACGTGGAAAGTACGTGGTGGTCACATTAATGTGACTGGACTGTGTATTTTCTGGTGCTCTTCATCAAGGCTTTTCATTGAAAATCTTTCGGCAGTTGTTTCGTATCCTTCTCCATTTACCCGCGGGTCCTCGGTTCCAAGAGGATTGTACGTAGACATAAAATATTCTGACGGGATTGATATTGAATGTGTGTCGGAATTCTTTTTTCTCCTAGGAACAACATAAACTTATGTGGTGCTTCTGACACTGAGTTTAAATGTGTTTTTGTGCGTTTTCGATGTTCATTAAAACTTGCATTTTAGCAATAAGGAGTTCTAATATTGGAGCAGGAATCTTTCTGCAACTATGCTACTATGAATTTTACCATGAATTCGAGAAATAATTTGTCAAGCTCCTACGTTTTGTTCCACTTTCATTGTTTATTTATGATTCGATAGATTTATTTGGCGTTTTTACAACATTTCAACGGAGCTTTTAATGTTTCATTCGTACTTTTTACGTTATTTATTGGCACTTTTTTTGTTTGCTTGTTTTGCGGATTATTTTACATTTTAATTGCCTTATTTAATTATTTGGAACGGTTTATTTTTTCACTTTAATGGAGCTTTTAGTAGTGTTTAATAACTTGTTTTGTTTAAAGGCGACTGGGCGACGTAAAATATGCTCGTGGTCTCAATGTCCTCCAAGTGAAACGATACCTCTGGGGGTGCTAGCACCAGGTAGCTATTAGCTCCTGGTCTAGTTCTAAATTCTCATTAACTGTTCGATCCGGTGATGGTACTGCCATCTATCGGTATAAAAAATAATGGAGGCAAGGCACTTAGTATGCAGTCCTCGACATAAATACAGTTGTAGTCAGTTGTGAATCGGAATCGGATCTTTCCGATTTCAGTTTTAAGAGTACAGCTTTTTTTCTTTGTTACATATTTATCTCAAAACTGAAAAATGAAGCAATGAAAGGTTTATAAGAGACTAGCAAAAATATCGGGCGTTGCCTGGGTCAGTAATAATTGTGAGAAACAATCGCTACTTTCGTTTTCTGTTTTAACTGAAAGAAATCAAAACACACCGTTTTGACGTGATTCAAAATCGAGCTTCTTCCTTACCCATAAAAGTAAAATAGAAATAAGTATAAAGAAGAACGAGTATTCATTTAGAAACGGAAGCACGAATTGAAGCATATAAAAATTTGAAGAATTTCTAAAATATGAACTAACAAAAACCTCTAAAAAAGCAGTGCGCTTTATTTAATTAAATAGTACACACACACATAAAGAAAAAAAAAAAGCTCTCTACTCTATTTTCCTAAGTGTGCAAAAAGTAGAGTTTCCAAATGTTTAAACGACTTCAAACTCATGTTTGGGCCAGAGAAGGCTTGATTCAAAATTTTCATTATGATTACTTTTAATATTGCTGTTGTAAGGCAACGAATTTTCGTAACAATGGGTTTTATATTTAATCATTTAATGGGGAAATTACATGACATTTACTGTTTTCCATCATAACGCTTTTAAACTAAGTTTTTTAGGAATAAATTATAGCCTAAGTTGCTCCCCGATAATGTAGCTATCTATGGTGAAATAATGGTTAAAATCGGTCCAGTAGTTTTGAAGATTACCCCGGACATACATACAGAAGTAGCCATTTATGTATAAAGATAAATAAGTTGCTGCTGACAGAGCTTAATGTTTTTCTAAACAAAGTTAATAAGCATGTTGAAAGATACGATGTGATAATTCGTAATCACTGTTACCAGTCAAAATATTGCCATTGAATATTATATCAAAACACACAGTCCAACAAAACTCCTAGTCATGAGTTTTAATGAATGTGAGTCATCTTCGCGAAAAATATGCAAATCATGTCCAACAATTTTGATCAGTTCATCAGTTTAAAAGAGTATCCACATTGCTTAGACTCAGCCTTGAAAGTGGTTTGTTAACTTTAATTAAAAAAAGTTATATTAACTCTTATTTCTTATTGTTTTTGGCAACAATGAAAAAGCTAGTTGCAAGTATTGTTTAGTTTCGTCGTTGTTTATAATCTATTTTTTTCATTAAAATACACAATTTTGTTACGAATATATCTAAGTCAGGTGCAGAAAGAACAAGAGCGTGATGTGAGAAAAAACGTGCCGGTGAAGGGACAATTGAGAGTGTGAAAAAAAGAAAAGATGGAAGTTTCACTTCAATCTTCTGTCTTTGCGAAACAGATTTTTTTCTTCAATGATCATTAATACAAATCTATCAGAGTGAACATTCAACAGTTTAAGTTTACTATCTGAAAAAACGAACAAGACTCAGCTTGTTTGTTGACTGAAAAATTCAAAATGGCTAACTAAGCACAGAAGTAATGCTACTTCGACTGTAAAATGTTGCCAGATTCAATGCAATTGTTTATTATATTTTTAAATGACTGTAACAGAGTGGTGTTCCTTTCTTTTCGTCGATACGAAGTTTTTTGTCATCCTTGTTTTCTCTTTTCAATCTTACCTTTTGAGATCTTTAGGGAATTTATGTCGGCGAAACGACTGGAACTAGGGACAGATGGAGAAATGAAATTCTGCGTAGGCAAAACGGCGAAAAATATTTTCTCTTATTTTAAATCCTGTGGGTCTTTCAATTTAGTTTTTTTCCCTTCTTTCAACGGCTAAAATTTAATATTTTTCAGACAGACAAGTACATATTACGAAAGATTTAACTATATGCATCTTTGATTGCCTTTTTTAGTATTACAGGGGCGTTGATAAGAAATTGATGGCAGTGTTGCCAGACTTTAAAACAGAAAAACACTAAAGTTCCTCTGAAAAAATGCTATAAAATACTCCATTAACAAATACTGCAAAATACTGCACCGTCTAGTGAAACCAAATATAATTAAAGATATCAGTACTTTGACAAGTTATTAAAACGATTTGTTTTCGTATTCACATTATATACGACTGGGAAATCATCGAATATGTATATAAATGTCTTTCTAAGAATAAATATATTTACTTATTCATTTCGTTTTTCATTTTCGGAAAAATAGTGTCGGTGAGCTGAGAGAGTAAATCATTACAGTTTTCCCCATTTTCGGGAATTTCTCCGTGAGAGGGGGGAGGATATTTTGATGTTGACGAAATGGAATGTAAACCAAGAGAGTGGATGATATGAACCATAGAAAATTATAGGACACAAATAGAAAACAAATTTTTTAGGCATTTTTTTTTTAATTTTATTTTCAAGTTGTATTCATATTCTTGTTTTTATGTGAGAGATTTTTTTAACTTATATTTTATTATTGTGTTTTATTCCAACACGCTTTTAAATTGCATTTTTAGACCTAACCATTTGAAGCTGGGATACCGCATGTTCTCCCTCTTGTGTCAAAACAAAATATTTTTAAGCCTTTCATAAATTACTTCGATTCTTCAATACAAATCATTGATTTAAATTGTAAACAACTAAATGTTAGAATCAATTAAAAATTCATAAATTAATGGTGTTTATTAAAAGTAATAAGACGAATTCATAATTATCGAATATGCTATGCACCATTGTGAGAATGACCTCAAATTTATTCTGCACACTGACCAAAACTCACTATTGGCTGGATGGAGCGTGTGAAATTAGTGATAATTTTTAATTAAATAGAAGTTACGTCCGTTCTTTATAGCAGTACATTCACCTTCTCATTTTGTATTCTCTTTTCAGGCTTAGGAGGAAATTGTTTTTCTCAACCATTAGCATTTCTTTAGTTAGTCAGCGTAATATTTTGTTTTGTTTTTGAGTTTTTTTTTTTTTTTTTGTTCCGTCATTGCATTTCTTTCTTTTAGTCGAAAGGAATAATCCTTCAGTAATTAGAGTCATTAACGATTTTCACCTAATTTATTAAGTTTGTTTGGCCGTAAGAAATTTTTTTTCAGTCACTAGAATATTTTTCCTTTGGCTCTTAGTTCGCATTTGTTCCTAATTTGTTATAGTACTTTCCTTAGTTCAAAAAAACATTTCCCCACGCTGAAAATTTTTCTATCTCTTACGATTTCGCGTCCTTCATTGGGACTATCGTATAGAGCAGGTGTTCTCTACCTTTCAGGCTCTACGCCCCCATTAAAGACTTATGAGAGCTCGCGCCTCCATCCCCCCCCCCCCCCAATTTTCGAAGTTGGGGGATCGATACAAGATTACAAGTAAGCTTTCAAACTGAAACTAGTTGGAATAACTAAAGCTAAATATTAAATTAAAGCATAGACTATTTAGCTACCAAAATTTGATTTTACTGCACAAAAATTTGCTTAGAACATATTCTTATTGGAACACATGAAACTAAATACAAATAAATTAAAAGCAATCCTAGGCAAATAAATTAAAAGCAGGACCTAAGTGAGGTCGGTATGTTATACAAGTCACTTTCACAACATTTATAGATTACCACTGTTTGCTCTTGACCAAGGTTTTGAATATTAGGTTGCAACTTCTGAAAAAGGTCACTCTTAATGTCTATCTTTTTGCGCGAAACTAAATACAAATAAATTAAAAGCAATCTAGGACCTAAGTGAGGTCGGTATGTTATACAAGTCACTTTCACAACATTTATAGATTACCACTGTTTGCTCTTGACCAAGGGTTTGAATTTTAGGTTGCAACTTCTGAAAAAGGCCACTCTTAATGTCTATCCTTTTGCGCGAAATTAAATACAAATAAATTAAAAGCAATCTAATACTTAAGTGAGGTCGGTATGTTATACAAGTCACTTTCACAACATTTATAGATTACCACTGTTTGCTCTTGACCAAGGTTTTGAATATTAGGTTGCAACTTCTGAAAAAGGTCACTCTTAATGTTTATCCTTTTGCGCAATATGAATACAGATTCGCAGGGATATGTAGATAAAAAATGCTCTAAAAACTTCGAAAACGGCAATAATGTTGAAAGCATTTACATGTGACCTGCAAATGGAGTAAATTATACGTAGTTTTACTTTTTACTTCCCTTTACAAAAAAGGAAGTATTGTATTCGCGAAAAAAAATTCACACAAAAATCGACCTTAATTTCCATTTTGCTTACTAGTCCAGTCAATAGATACATTTTACCTTGCAAAAAATGGTGTCAAAGATTTTATTTTTTAAATTTGTGCATATTGGTGCCGACATGGAAAAACCAAGTTATCCAACACGAAAGACCCCGGGAGAACTTTTGGCGGCCGAAAAACCACAAAAATTTATCACTTTTTTTTGTTTTTTCCAAAATATCTCCAAAATGGTTCAACTTAGAAAAAAGTTATAAATGTAAAGTTTAAAGAACATAAAATTTCCTACAACTTTTGTATTTACAACTTTTTTTGTAGCACAAATAACAAGCTTGCTATAGCTCTTTGAAAATATGCAGTTTCCTCCACTCCGAAAAAAAAAGCTTTCATACTGAAAGCAAGGCGTCATAATTATTAGAACTTGAATAGAAACTGTGGTTTCAGAGAGTTTATCGAAAGTTAGAGTAGTTTGAGTTTCTTGCTCACCCCCCCCCCCCCCCCCCGCTGGACACAGTAGCAGTTCTGGCTGACAGATTAGTTCCCACTAGACTCCAAAAACAAAACGATGTATTATGAAACTGAAACACATATATACGCATTCATTTAAAGCACATACGACGATGCGATAATAATTTTAAAAAAAAACCTTCCCCACTGCTCACGAACTAACTTTTCTGATCTGACAGAGGTAGTCTTCATCAAACTCCAATAATAGATGATATAATGTTGATTTGTAACTGGATTACACAATATATGCATTCATTTGAGGGATATAATTCGTACATTCTAGTCTAATTATTGCAAACAAAGATGCGATTTTTAAATATTAATGTGAAGGAATGAATATTAGGCAGCTAATAAGCAAACAATCAACACAGTCATGCAACCTATGCTCTGATACAATAATAATAATAAACCCTCCCCCACCGCTCACGAACTAATATTTCTAGTCTGACAGAGGTAATCTTCAGTCAGACTCCAATAACATATGATTTATATTGCAGTTTGTAATTGAATTACATATACTTCTCATTCATTTAAAGCACATAATTCGTACCATCTATTCTATTACAAGTGAAAATGCAACATTCGAATATGAATGAATAAATATTAGGGTGATAATAAGCAAACAATAGACATAATAATGAATAAATAAAGGTACAATAGTAATACGTAATGAACACTTTGAAAAAATTCTGCAGAAACTGACTTTTTGAGGCATGAAAAACCCAAAAGAATTACCTTACAAAATGAAAATCCAACTGTAGAAGATTAATACATACATCTAAATTACAGAGAGATTCATTCGACCTTAAAGCAAATAGAGAAATGACAACAAAATGCGCTGTTTATCTTCTTCGAAGCCGTTTTGAAGGTCCAGGTTCTTCCGGTTTAGAATCTGTAGGGGGTAGAAAGAAGCTATGGTCCTTTAATTGTTCATCTCCTTGTTGCGGTAATTCCAAAAGCTCCTGGAACAAATCATCTTCTTCGGCAGTCTCATCCAAAGATGAAATTTCTGCAACATTTTCACAATTCGTGCCACTGCAGTGTTTGCACGTACTGGAGCATTTTAAACCTGCCTTGTGACAAGAACAGGCTCCAGTACAATTTTTCTTGCAGGTACAAGGTACAATCTTCAAAAGATTCTGAGTAACTGAATCTCTTTTCGTGTCAACATGCATTAGACCTTGCGTCTTGCGTTCCCAACCCCATTTCTCTGTATCAATTATGTTGCCAGCTTTGAATTTGGTGGTAGAACCGATATGAGTGATAACGTCCAGCAGGTAGCCCTGCAAGATTTATCTTAGCCCTGTATACTAGTTTTATAAAAAGATTAAATTGCAAAGTATCCAAAGATAGGTTCAAATACTTTACGTCACCTGTGTATAATATTTGCAAAATGTTTTCTCCAGCTGCAGCTAAGGAAGGCATCATGATGACAGATTGGGTCCATAAATACTTCAACAGCTTCCTTAATTTCATGATTTTTTTTTTTTTTTGACTATTTTGTACAACTTAATTTTGCCTTGGCCAAAGATTGCCGAAGTCGTATCACACCCATTAAACGCATGGATGAAAAGAATATTGCTGGGGTCAAACTTAAAAGATTTCGTGGGGAAAAAAACAAATCACAAGCATTCCCTCTTCCAGGTTTTAAAAAGAACAAGTTGCTAGAAGGCTGTCCTAAAGCTGTCATCAATCCTCTCGCCTACTATAACCTTTTCAGTTTCTTTTGCCTTTGAAAGAGCAGAAAGTAAGTCGACATCATCTTGAGTCTGCCTGACTTCAATGCCACACTCTTCGAAATATGTCTCAAGAAGTAGAATAAGACAATTATTTTTGTTACAATTTGCCAGAAACCTTTCTTGTGGAATTTAGTTAACATGTTAGGTTCAACCATTACTTCAAGGGAAGAGATTGATTGCTCATTGATATAGCATTTGTGACAGGCAGTGTAAATTGTCACTTCTTTTAAGAACTTCAAAAAACACTGATGTTTTTCATTTTGCCGTTTTGCGCTGCATCTTTGAAGATTTTCTGTTCCCTTCTCCTTCACAATCTTTATTTCGCATTCATGCAAACTGATTTCGCAAATAATAATGGTAATAATAAAAAACACCTTGATGAGGCGTAATCATTTCTAGGAAAAAAAATTGTAATTCAGAACATACAAATTGATAAAACATACTCTCGCTCAAACCCTGAAGTGACCAACATGAGTAGCTATTGAGTCGATTCATCTCATTTGGAGAAAAAAAAAGGGGGGGGGGATGGAATGGGGGTGTTTTGTTTAACTTAAAGGGATCGGAGGCATTTACCCTCAGCTGTGAAAGACAAATGATTTCCAAGGTCAGACTGCCGGCTTTTCTCCTTTTTTCCTCCGTTATCCAATGCGCTTTAACGCACTTCGCTGAAGGAGTTTAGAAAAAGTGTGACTTTCAAGAGGCTGTAACTCGCTTGCTTTTCATGCTACAAAAATGTTGTAATGACAAAAGTTGAAGGAAATTTAATCCTCTTTATCATTTGCATTGGAAGTTTTTTTGTAATTGTAACCATTTTTGAGATATTTTGAAAATACTACAAAAAAAATCACAAATTTTTGGGGGGTTTTCGGCCCCCAAAAGTTCTCCCGAGGTCTTTCGTGTTGGATAACTTGGTTTTTTCATATTGGCACTAGTGTACACAAATTTAAAAAATAAAATCTTTGACCCCATTTTTTGTAAGGCAAGCCCGTTTTTTTCTACCCATTGACTGGACTATACTCCCAAATGAAAGTTGAGTTTTTTTTTCAACCTGACCACACGTGGATATGTGCCTAGGAACGTACAGACACCCGAAATATCCATTTTGACGATCCCCGAGTTAATTACAACGAGTTTTCTCGTGACGTCTGTATGTACTAATGAATGTGCGTATGTGTGTATGTATGTCGCATAACTCAAGAACGGAATGTCCTAGAAAGTTGAAATTTGGTACATAGACTCTTAATGGGATCTAGTTGTGCATCTTTCTTTTTGGTTGCATTCGTGTGCTTCAAAGAGGGTCTTTTGCTCCTTTTTGTGGGGAAATCATCGTTAATTTCGATGTAAACTCACGTGTTGTTATAATTTGGCAGACACTTGGCGATATATCGCCAGTCTTTTGGTCGCCAAGTTTTGTCGCCAACTTGGCTACGAATTTGGCGGTTCTTTAAAATTTTCTTTAAAAAAAATCTGGTTTCAATTGGGCCACTGTTGGTGATATTTAGAGAGTAAACTATTGAATCATATTAAAACTGCCAATAATGAGAAAATGACATTAAATTGGAGTAAAAGGAAGTCATGTGATGCACACATAATCTCGTTCACTTCATTTTTGGAAGACATTCCCGCCCCCCATGGAGTTCTTCTCTGCCTCCCATGAGAGGCGCAATCCTCCCCCCCCCCCTCCTCCTAGAAAGTTAATTTTGATAGTTGAAAGGTTAAGCTTTCAAAATTAACTTTATGAATTGTAGATATTTTTTACAACATTTAAGGAGCCAGATGTGTAATGCGTTTTTACAAGGTCACGTTGGAAACTGTTGTTCATGAGTCTTTTTTATTTGTTTATTTGGGTTTTAATTTTAACCAGTAAGTACCTTATATCAATGTTAAGAAACATTTGGGGGAAAAACGTATTGTCTTTGAGTAGCTCCATATTTCTTCCCGCTAAAAAAGAATTAGAATCACAAAACATACGGCATTTTTTTTTTTTTTTTTTTGATTGAAATTTCATCAATTTTAGTGTTTATTTTGTGGCAATGAATATTTAACTCAAAGAGCAAGGCATGCATTTTACTAAATAACTAGTTAGAACACACAACTTTGCAATGAATCTGCATACCAGTGTTTCGGGGATTTAACGAACCCCATTTACAATGCAAATGATGTAACTGAATGAAAACCTATTCAAAAAAAAAAAGTACAACTACTCATAAGTAGTAAAACGGTTTTCATGTGTAGTTATGTTCATCAGGCATCTTCAAAAAAAAAAAAAAAATCTAACCTTAATTCAATTACTAAACATTGAATTAATGCACTGTTTAAAAGAAAAAAAACTTTTTTGATTGTTTTTGAAATTAAAAGTCTATACTTATAGCTTTGTTCAAAGAAAGAAAATACTTTAATGAATATATTTAACTTTGTAAATGTGTACCATTCAATATTCAAGCTTTATAATATCAAATTCTTTTTTCCTTAAATTTAAAAGGGAATTTCTAAAAGAAATGAGTTATTCAAGAATTGAATTTATTCCTCTACTAAAATATGGAAAATCAAATATCGGTTATATCGAAATTAGCTTCCATGTAATTGTTTTTTACGTGTAATTTATTCATAAACTTTCCTTCTAATGCTATGCATCAATTATGCATGCGGTAAACAATTAAGTATGCAACGAGTTTTGTACCAAGCTAAGTTATTGGATTATTGGATTTCCACCGAGAAGTTTTCTGACAGTTTTCGTCGGATAAAGCTGCACAGAGAAGAGTTCGAAATTTCAATATTAGATTTTTGAATAACTTTGAAAGCATTTTCAGTGAAATTAATGTTATGAACTACTTAGTACACTTCTGTCAACGTTTTGGCTTCTATTCTACGACTGTTTGAATGACTAACTAATTAATCAATGAGATTCTATTCCAGGAATTTTAATTTCAATTAAACATTCTGTTCTGTAAAATATGGGATTGCTGATGTTCAAGAATGTTTGAATCCATACATAATACAGTAACGACGATTGAAAACGACGTATAATCGAAACATCAACAAATAAATTCGATTATTACCAGTTTGACGCTATTAAGGCAAATTTATGAAAATTAAAGTTTTAAGATTCAAACACAATTTGTTATGTAATTAATTTGCACGAAATACATCAATTGTGTGTAATTGAAAGTAAAACATACCCTTTCAGTATAGAGTATCTTGCATACCTCTGGCATTAATGTAATTAAATATACAAATGCTGTTTATGTACATACAGTTATCTCACTAAAAATATATTTTATAATCATTTGACATGATGATTGCCTTTGCTCATTTGATGATGTCATCAGGAATGAGATTAAGTTCATGAAATATTTTATTACTTGTTTAGATGAACGAAAAAAATCTTTTTTTTTAACCTACTTTCGAGTAAAATTTTAAAAGAATGAATGAAGACATGAAAGGTGATTTAATGCGTCGTAAAAATATCGCAACGAACAAAAACAAGTCAAAAATGAATAGAATAATTAAATTATATTGAAGAATCAAAAATTGGAACATTGGGTTTTGAGAAGGGGAAAATGTGTGGCTTTCGGTCTATCTGTTTGTCGGTCTGTTTGTTTGTCTTCCCCTAATAACTTTTGAAGGAGTAGTCCAATACAAACAAACATGTTTTTGGTGAGAATACCTCAGCACCATATTTTATTTTTCGATTTAAAAAATCATTCATTCAATTTTGAGCAGTTCAAAAAAAAAAAAAAAAAAACACTTGACGTTAGCACTATTGGGGAAATTCAAGACAGATGCAAATCCCAAACTAAAGAAGGATTTGCTTGAAACAACCTTTATTGGGAAAACCTCTTGACGAAGAACATGTTCATGAAAGGACGTTCAAAATTAACAGTTTAAATTTTTTTTTTAACTTCAACGAGTGCGGGAAATTTTAGGCAAATGTAGATCCAGCCTTAACTTAAATGACGGATTTGCTTCCAACAAAGTATGTTGGAAAGAGTTCTTGACGAAGTACATGTTCAAAAGCTAACTCTTAAAAAAAAGTTTTTAAAATGAGCAGTTTCAAAAAATGTAACTTTGACGCCTACTGCAAAAATTAAGGCAAATGCAGATCCTGAAAGTGAAGGCGGATTTTCTTCCATCAAACTTTGTTGGAAAATGCTCTTGACGAAGAACGTGTTCGAAAATGATCATTCCAAGAGGGGAGATCAGGGAGGATCTTGTGACTTTGCCAAAGAGTGTGGGCTCTGACATGGCCACTGACATATGCAGGGACGGTAACTCACTGTATCTTCACCGTGATCCATCATGGCTAGATGACTGTCGTCTACACCTTTTGCGCATAGGGGTTTTGATTTCCACTTACCTCAAGGAGAATTTCCCAATTCACTAAGCTTCTTGGTTGATGCTGCTTTTTGGGAGAAGTTGAAAATTTGTTGCCTTTGCCTAGACATCAAGACGCTGGTCTTCTTAATTTTTTTCAGCCTTGGATATGATATTCAGATCAGGCCCGGCTCCTGGGGTAGGTGACCTAGGCGGCTGCCTAGGGCGACTGATATTAGGGGCGGCAGTTTCGAAGTTGAAACTTTTTTTTTAAGTATGAATATCTGTTCCAGCTCCATAAAATTCACTGTTTTAATGCTAAAAACAAAATAATTTAGAGTGTGTACCAGTGCTTAGATATGCAACGCATAGTTCGGAATTTAACTAGAAATTCAATTTAATTTTAGAAGCGGCAAATTGCATGATTTAAGTCTTTTGAAAGTATTGATATATGTTTCAGTGTCATAAGATGCACTACTTCAGATTATACTTTTTAACATTAAAGTGTGTATTATAGTGCTTTGGTATGCAAAATCCAGTTTGGCATTTAACTAGAAACTCACTTTAATTTTCAGCACTTTAGTATTATTTTAATTTTTATTATTGTTTTTTTATTAAATGGGGGGGGGGACAACTGGCAGTGTCACCGGGCGACAGAGCTACTAGACCCAGCCCTGTTCCAGATAATCCAAAAAAGTTCCCTAATTCCTTTTGTTTTTGATTGATGTTGCTTTATGGAAAGAGTTATACATAAAAAATTCATTGCCATTTCCTAAAGCGAAATGACCACTCTTGTACAGTGGCTGCCGCTTATATGAATCACGTTTGTTCTAAACAGTGTTGATTCAATAAAGAGACTGATTCAATAAAACGGCTAATTGATAAAGCTGGATTTTGCGCTGTTTTTGACAATTTTATTCATTAAAGCGGTTGATTTAGTTAACCACTGATTAAATTAACCAGCGTCCACTGTAGTATGACTTCTAAACAAGATGTCAGCTCTTGGACGCATTCACTTCTGATTTTGGAGAAAGGGAAATAATTCTTAAATCAGCGAAAGAACAATAGCTATATTGGAGTCCGTTAGTGGCAAAGTAAACCGACTTCGCTCTTTTAGCAAATGAAATGTATTAATCCGTCGTCTATCAGAGAGTTCAACTTATCGGATCCAAGTTCCGTTTTAACGTGCAAGACCTTTATTTTCGGAACCGTTAGTCCGAGATGTATACTTCCAACTGCAAAAATGTTCAAAATCAGATGCTAGGTCCCCTAACTAATATTTAGAGAAATAATCTCCATTGAAAACTATTACTGACACAAAAAACTTGACATTTGTGCCACCAAAACTCAAGGAGATATTCCAGTTCAAAGTTTTAAAAGACCATACAGAGGATGATTTTGGAACTTATCGCCCTTTCAGAAAAATGACAGGTCGTCAAAGTAAGAAAAACAAGGTATTTATATTTTTCATTGCTATTCAAAAATAAATGCAAATGTTAGGCCGTGATACGAAAAATATACGACGAAACCTCGATCAATTTGGAAAACCACATTCTATGCACACATATAATTTTAAACACTTGTTAACCGCTATATTTTCTCCCAAAACGTCGAGTAAAAATTGGTGTAAGTCACAAAACGCTGCGTTTCATATCTTGGTGAATATTGGTCGTACTAATTTCAAGCTTTTTGTGTTAGAATTATTTTTCAATGGAGATTATTTTCCTAAATATAAATTAGGGAACCTGGGGGGCCCGTATAAAAAGTTAAATTTTGTCTTTTTTAACTTATTTTAATTTTTACTTCAAACTTTCAATATCTTAACTTCACATCTAATTTTGAACGGTTGCGAAAATAAATGTCTTGCAGGTTAAAACGGAACACCCTGTACAATTCCATTAGAAGACAGCTGTCTCCTCAGCTACCCTGCGTAGAATAAAATGAAGAAAGAAAAAATTGAGGGGGGGGGGGGGGGCTCGCCGTATGAACATTTGAGGTTCTTGAGTCATTATATAAATGCTGAAAAGGAACAAAAACAAAGAATAGCTTAAAGAGTGATTATTAATATTTTCATTAAGAGAAACCTGAAAATGAGCCTTTTCCTCAGACCTGATCTCTGTTCGAAAAATCAGCATGAAGAAAAATAAAAGTTTTTGTTGAATGTTTTATTTTTAAAATGAAGTTCATCTATTTCTCGGAAGTAAGATTGACTCTTCGTTTCACCTTATATGGTAACTCAAATTTCAGTTTCTCTTTTCTTAGATAAACCTTCTAAGATAGACAAACCTACGGATGAGTGCGAAGAGATAGTATTCAGTTAACACCTATGGAGTTTTCTTATCTGTCGCTGGCTCTGGTTGCCATACCAACGGCACGATGTTCTCTTTCGATCAAGCAACCTGATTTCTATCTATTTAATTTCATTTGTTCAAATGAGCTGCCTTATTTATTTTAAATTACTGCTACTTTTAATTAAAATTTTTAATGATGGAAGAAGATTGTTGGTTCATGAAATTGTTTTATTAAGCTGTTTAGAACATGCCTCATAAGTAATAATTTCATGATGAAGTGAAACTGGTTCTACTTTAACTTTGCAACATTGTTCTTATCATCGTACTTTTTTAAAAATATTGCAAGATACTATTGGGAACGGAGTTAAAGCAAAACCGCGAGCACTGGTCGAGTGTCGACTTAGTGGGAAAATGACAGACTCCGACTGCTTTACTTCAAAATCAGTCCGGCTCCGACTCTTCGACTCAGATTCCGCAACCCTGATGATAGTTAGGGTAGATCAGTGGTTCGCAACCTTTTCACCATTGATTACTACTTGGCACCCTTCCGAATCCTAATCGGAATTTACGTACGATAAACATACGATAGAAATGAAATTTCAACCTCAATTGTATTAGACGAAATGAGATGAATCGAAAAGTTTTCCTTAATAAATTTAATTACAAGTTTAAAAATAATGTAGATTAGTTTTCACTAACTCTTCGTGGATCATAGTTTAAGAATTACTGGGATAGTTGCCCAGTGAATGAAAAGCTCGTAAGTAAAAAAAAGAAGAAAAAAAAGTTCTACAAGTTTTTCTTGGATAAGTTGGAGGTAGGAACTTTCTTCTAAATATTTCCAAAAAGGAAACTACTACTATTATAGTCAGCGCAAAGCTAACCTGATAAGAATAAAGATCTACTTAGCCTTCACATTTCTACCAAGTTAGGCTTGCCCCAACTACAGAAAATGCTGTGTTGTGTTTTTCCACTGTTTGAATATGTCCATTCACGGGGCTGGTGCACTAATTTTATTTCAGATATGGTTCTGCGCCGGAAAACCCGGCGCAGAACCATATAAGTTGTCTTATTAAAAAAAAACAATAATAATTACTTATGAGGCAGGGAGAAGCAAATTGATGTAAATGGACATTTTCAAGTTTTGAGTAAAACGCGTTTAAAGTTCTCTTCCTAGTATTTCAATTCAAAAGGTTTGAAAATCATGCTGTGTAGCAGCACCTACCAGGACTACAAATAGCGGAATGTGAGGCAAAGTAAAATAGTGGGGCAAGAAATGGTGAAATATTTAATCCGCTTTTAGATCCACTTACCTAGTAGCATTTTAACTATGTAGTAACATTTGTAGTCTATTCCAGTCAAGAAAAAATTGATTCTGAAAATTAAAGCATATGATAATACATGTGTTCGAAAATTGATACTCAAATTGTGATATTTTGTTGCAAGTCAAAAGTTATTTTGACATTATCAAATGATAAAGTTTTTGTTTTTAACATTTTAAATATTAGTGGGGATCTTCTAATATTCGGGGCAGTATTTATTTAGTTAACATTTAGCTTATTTGTATTTTTAATACTTTTCACAATTAGTTAAATGCATGAGGGGCAAAGTGAAATAGATCATTTCGTTTACTCATTGAATTATTTACTAAATCACTTACGGATTCATTTATTAACTTATTTATTTATATTCCCTCATCTAGAAATTCACTTATTATATCATTCTTTCACTTTTTTTCTTATTCATTCACTATTTTATTCACTTTTTTTCCCCCATATGTATTTAAAAAAAAATTATGTAATTTGTCAGCTTATTGTTTCATTATCTTTTCATTTGTTAAATTATCCCTTTATTTGTTCATTATTTTATTCAGAAATATTTTCCCGAATCGAATGGAAAATATTTCTTTCGTTTAAGCATTTCATTTTTCTTTTTATCCCATGAGAGAAAAAAAAAGGGGGGAAATTGTCCACTTTTTTTATGAAGGCACAATTTTACTGCCAAAAATAAACAATGTTTCAATTCAAGTTTTATTACGAAATACTATGTTCTTTCTTTATATACTGTAATTTTCAAAACAAATTTCCAATTTATTCATTTTGAAAAAGCTCAGTCATCTTAACTATTTCACTTTGCCCCACATTCCGCTACTGTCTCTTGCCCCAAAACAAAAAGGCTCGCCTACAATTTGTACAGGTTATCTCCAAATTTTTAATTTAGGCAAATACATCCCTCCCCCTTTTTTTACTCCTTCATATATGTCAATTTAAGTTTTTTTACTCTCACGTGGCAAATGCAAGTTTTGACGACGTTATGAATTTTTGAAAAAGAAATTGCGCTTAAAAGCTCCTTCACCTCAGCTACGCAACTGATTGTAACTGGCAAAGACAAAGTACTCATATTCAGACTTTGAACTTCCTCAATGCATCCTGCCTATTTCTGTTATGTATGAATATATTAAAATCATGAGCACTTTGCGATGCCCCTCCCCCTCCTTGCGGTACCCCAGTGTGCCGCGGCTCCCACTATAGAAACCCATGTGCTTTTGAGAGTTTTAGAATTTATAAAAAAAAAAAAAACGGCCGAAACTGGAGTTGAATTTTTTTCCCTTCCATTTATTTCTGTGGACTAAAATGTTTTTATCTAGCAATTTTTTTACATCAGCTTGCTCGCAACTAACGCTCAAAGTAAATGTTCGGGAAAGACATTCAGAGGCAAGCGCTCTCATTTTTGTTACATTATTTGTCGACTGAGAGTGCGTAGTGCATTCCTGAAAGCATGTAATGCTGCGTTTTATTGATTCTGCATCATAAATTTCAGAAAATTCCTATTCCCTGCGGATATTCTCTCAGATTTATACTCGTTAAGAATTCCTACCCCGTGAATAGTATAGATTTCACTGGGTTTTCAAGGGATGTAAATTTTCAACGATGGGTAGGGCTTATGTGTATAAAATACAAACAGGGAACATTCCAGGCTGCTTTTGTATTAGAGTTGTTTTTTGCAAATTCTGTAAAATTGAGTTTTAAGAAAAAGTTGCCAATACTTACGTTAAAAATAAAATAATAATTGCAAGTTCATTTAATGGAAATGTACTACAGTCTGACCACCGATGATGAGGTAACGCAAACATCCGTTTTGCAAGCGGAAATGAACGCATCTATTAATTTACAGGAGTGATAATTTGTTTACCACAGATATGCTATTTTGCCTTTTAATTATATAGAGTATTCTTGTAAAAGTGACAATTTGTTTACTGCAATAACTTTTGAAATCTTAACTATATTCAATCTACATTTTCACTACGAAAATTCATTTATTTTTACTACATAATTTTGAGTTTATACCCGTTTGCTTTTACATTTCCAGGGAATGATTACAGATAAATTAAAACAGTTTTTTCTTTTGTTCCCCTCATTTTAAACTTGGAGAATGAAATAAATTAATAAAGCCCTAGTGATATTATAAAACAACTGCATCAAAATCCTATCGCTCTATTTCCCAATCTACTCTGCCAAATTCATTCAGATGGAATCGTCCTAATTTGGACGCTAGCCAGATCCCACGTATTCTGTGGTTTGACTGTACCAAAATATAATTCTTTCACCGATGGATGTCTCAAGATGCCGATTTTGGTCTTCAGAAGTTCCTGAAGGGTTTGTTTTTTGCAGTTTGGAATTTCGTGAAGGAATCGATTTCAAAGCTTGGGATTTGGTGAGGGATTCGTTTAAAAGTTCAGAATAGTTGAGAATTTCAGTAAATGGACCCAAAGTACTTCTGGAAAATTATGCTGAATTACCTACCATTGACATCTTTTAAAGCTCGATTTCACAGCTTTTTTTCATGATTTATGACTGAAAACGTTTTTTTTTTCACAAACTAACCAAGCAAGTTTAAACTAACGTTAATCATCATATGATTTTTTCAATTGGCAATTGAAAAAATCATATTAAAATTAATCTGAACTAAATGTGAGTCAGATTACTTTAGTTGATTGAGAATTTAGTTGATAATTGCCCAACACACTGCTTGCACAAGATGTAAAACAATGCTAAAAGTAATTTCTAATGATATGAATACAAATTGTAAAAAAAATTATTTACATCACTTTTGCTCTCAAAGGCTCATTTATAGACAGTACTAAAGAGTTATATACAATATACAGGGTGTTCCGTTTTAACCTGCAAGACCTTTATTTTCGCTACAGTTTGTCCTAGATGTATACTTCCAATTGCAAAAGTGTTCGAAATCAGATGCAGAGTTAAGATATTGAAAATTTGAAGCAAAACGAGTCAAAAAATTCAAAATTTAATTTTTTATACGGGACCTAGGTCCCCTAATTAATCTTTAGAGAAATAATATCCATTGAAAACTATTACTGATACAAAAAAACTGGACAGTTTTGCGTCCAAAACTCAAGGAGGTATTCCAGTTCAAAGTTTTAAGGGACCGCACTGAAGATGAGAATGGAACTTAGCACCCTTTCAGAAGAATGATAGGTCGTCAAAGTTAGAAAATAAAAAGTATTTATATTTTTCATTGCTATTCAAAATTAAATGCAAATGTTATGTCGTGATACGCAAAAACACATTACAAAACCTAGAAAAATTTGAAAAAACACACTATGCGCACATATAGTTTTAAAAACACTTGTAAACCGCTATATTTTCCCCAAAAAGATGTTATTGACTTCGAGTGTCAAGTGGTGTAATTCACAAAACACTGTGTTTTATATCTCGGCGAATATTGGTCGTACTAATTTCAAACTTTTTGTGTTGGAATTATTTTTCAATGAAGATACTTACCCTAAATATACGTTAGGAGACCTGGGGCCCGTATAAAAGTCAAATTTCGTATTTTTGCCTTATTTCTATTTTTGCTTCAAACTTTCAATATCTTAACTCTGTATCTGATTTTGGACATTTTTGCAATTGGAAGTATGCTTCTCGGATTAACAGTTGCGAAAATATAGGTCTTGCAGGTTAAAACATCCTGAAAATTTTCAAGTGATTTTCCGTTGCAGTTCAAAACATTGCAATCACTTAAGATTTTTCGGTCAATTCACTTGATTGCATATATCGTCACCTCAGAGCAACCGTAAGACTTCTAATCCCAAGAATTACACTAACGTATCCTACTTTTACTCTGAGGCAACGAATAGCGCAATTTACATATCGCCCGTACGTCACGTACAAAATGTTAAAGGACGGAGTATGTTCAGTGGCGAATTTACCATATCGCAACTGTTACAACTGCGAGGGGCCCCCCACTACCAAAAAACCCCGAAGAGGGCTCAAAATGCGCAGTAAATGTTAGACAAAAGGACCCCCAAAAATGCATTGCCGCCGGCTTTCAAACTTGTAAATCCGCCACATCGTACGTTTTCAGAAAAGGGATAATACGACGGCTGTTTGAAAAGTATGTGATCTTATCTTTTGTGGGAAAACCTGATGGACAGGAAATAAGCACACTTGCAAGAGCCGACTTTGAACTTTTCTGCTTGTGCGTGATTTCCCTCCCTTCTGGCAGTAATGGTAGTTGCTGTCAAACAGTGTTTGACTCTCGTAAAGTGTTGTCCCTCAGCCAGATTCTTTATTTCAAGTAAAATGACGAAGGACTGGAGCAATACTAACCTTTCAGTCGCCTCTTGAGCTTGGGCAAGAGACAGAATTCGCAAGGTGTCATATCAGGAGCCTATTGAACTACAGTAGCATGATTTTTCGACAAAAACGTCGAAATCAAGTGCGAAAAATCCTAATCAGAAGTCGCCTGAATCTTTTAAGTATTTTCTTCTTGGTTGTCGCCCAGTTTTTCGCAAAATTGGACGTAATCATTTCTTACTGCTCCAATCATTCACCGTTTTTCTTGAAATAAAAAAAAAAAAAAAAAAAAAGACCAGAGCCCTACACTAACTCAATCAAACTCACTCTGTCAGACTCCACGTTGCACAAAGAATCAAGGTCAGCTCGTGCAGGCACGTTTGGTTCATGTTCATCTAGTTTTCACAGAAAAAAATAAGCTGGGATATTTTTATAACAGCTTTAGCACATAGATCTATAGTATTTCTTGTATAATGACTTTACGTCTTTAATATTGCCTACGTTCGACGAGCACGACCGGTTGCTTGATCACGTGACAGCAATGACGTCAGCGATTACTAACCGGTTGTTCACGAACCAATGCTTCATCGAACGCTTTCGGTTGTTCACCGGTTACTTGCGCAGACATGGCGCAGACGAATAACGCGCAGGTGAAAAATACTTATAATTGGTCAAAATGTCACGTGGTTCCATCAACCAATCAACCAGCGTAAGTTGCGGTTAGCGGTAGATCAACCGGTGAGGCTCAAAGAACGACATCGGAAGCAACCAGTTAACCGGTAGCTCTCAAGAACGCTGTGGCTAGTAAACGGTTAGTCACCGGTAGACCGGTTGAACTCGTCGAACGCAACCATTGTCTAATGAAACGTTCCGTTGTTCTCAAATGGTTCGATATTTCTCTTTAAATATTCCTTTACACTCTAAAGAGGGGCGCTATACACCGTGAATCGATTCAGTTAGTTTAGTGAGATATATTAATTTAAAGAAATAGTGCGAAATAAAAGTTTTTGTAATCAAGTTTGGCAGCCTGTAAATAAATGTAAAAAATGTAAAAGAACTCATTTATTCCGAATTTCAAAGACCTAAAGCATTTTCTATGTTACTGACCTCACGTTTTTCAGCTATTCTCTACTTTTAGAAAACCTGAGTGTTTCATTTCAAAACCGCATTTTTATTCTCTGAAATCAGTAACTAAATAATTGATTTTTTTTTCTGTTATTATGGTGCTTAATGCAGAATAATTGTTATGTATTCAAGCTTTCGGACAATTGCGGTAAAATTATTCATCACAGGTGAGATAACTGTTTTGTTTGTGTGATTGAAAAGTAAGATATTTTGACTGCGTTCGATTCAGCATACTTCTTTAACAATTGCTATTATGTTCTGAAAAGGCATTGATTAATTTTTCTTATTCTTGGGCACGTAGGAAAAAGAAAACATAGAACAAATCAGAACGAATTGTGTCGTCTTGAATTGAATAAACTGCATATGATCTAAATTACTGCTGTCTAAACAAAATGTAATTCCAAGGAGTAGTCAGACGAAGAATTCAACGAAATTTTACATGCGTGATGGCAACATTAATATTAGAAAGTGTTTACAAAACAATAGCAAAATGATCCTTTATTACTGGAAAAATCTCAAATGAATGAAGGTTTAAGTACCTTGTTGAGCCCCCTCTAGACTAAATGTACGACGCGATACAGTTGATATTTGAGGCACAAGTCTCGTGCGATGTCTTACGTCATCTGGTACCACAGTTAGTATAAACGTGCCACTAATTTGATCAAACTCATTGACTATACAATTTACCTTCTCAAGTGATCCCAGATATGCTTAATTTGTGACAAATCACGGCATCGCGCAGGTCAGAAAAGGTGATAATGTGGAAGAAGCCCCCTGGGACTCTTGTTGTGTGTGACTGGGCATTATCCAATAAAAAAAAATGGCTCCGGGCGCCCGCTGTGAGTGCCAACAAATGTAACTAAAGTATGACACAATTGTACAATTTCACTGTCATGGTGCTGTGAATCAATATTAAGGGTCACCATGTTTCGTATACGTTAGCAACCTATAATGTCCCTCCAGCTGTGTATACGATGTGCCGCTCAAAAGGGAAGGCTTGTTCCTAAACCTCCATTCATTTGGGATTTTTCCTGTAAAAAATTATAATTTCGCTTTCATTTTGTAATCACTTCCTAATATCAATGTTGCTATCACGTGTTTAAAATTTCGTTTCATTCTGACTACTCCTCCTTGGTGTGCTGCACTTTGTGTGGCCAACAGTATATATATTTAAGTATTTATTGCTGAGTCTATTTCGTACTAAAACCATCTACTTAATGTATTTCTTTCTTTCCTTCTTTGATTGATATATGGTGTTCTGAAAAGAAGAAAAATATTGTTTTATTTCTGAAAAAACACAGTATAGTCACAAAATGGGAAATACTTTTACATCATTGTAGTTGTGCTTCGGATAGATGTCGAATGAACTGGAATTTGAAACAGAACATTTTATTTCGTAGTTGGTACGATCAGCAAAAACGAATGAGCAGTAAAAACTTTTCTGCTTGCGCGTTCTCTTTCATCCTACATATTATAAGTTGTAGTGCTCTGTTTCTGTAGCCAAATCATCTATCATCTCTCCGTGGCACAACCATGACATGGGTAAATGTAACGATTGAAGGGCCGTGTGCTGGATATCAAAAGTGACTTATAGAAATTCAACAGTTTGTCTATAGTCAATTCTTTCGTCTTGTGTAGAATTCATGGTATATTCAGTAACTCGTCTGGTCTGTGCTAATTCTATATTAGCTACCAGTTTGTTTAGCACTCTTGGCTTCCTTAAGAGGTTTTCCATCTCCAGCTCAGTCACTTTCCTATGCCGGGCTGATGAGTGCTAATAAGCACGAAACTGCAGTCCTCGGCTGGAAATGACTGAGCTGGCGGTGTATTTCATGTATATCTGCTTTAGCCCTGGCTAATGGTGGGTAAGTTACTGAATATTCTTCTTAATGGTTAAATTCATAGGAAGACGTATTTACCTGAGACATATGGGGGGAAAATTATGTATTACGGGAATTTCAGTTGTAAAACTAAAGACATGATCAGAAATTATTATATCAATACTTTTTATTTCAATTTCTACTATTACTATCAATTTTACTATTAATATTTTTTACTAAACTTAGGACCAGATATTAGATTTGAAAAGAACATTCTACTAAAGCTCAAGTAAGATTAGTGATTTTTCTAAATATTCATTTATGCATGGGGCAGTTGATTCGAAGGGTAACTAAAATAAAATCATAAACTATGAACAAGTTGTACTCTACATATGTGCAGAAAAACGAAAAATACTTTTCATGGTGATTAGTTTAGCGAAATTCTATTTGTAATTATCATTTTTTCTTCAGCACAGGGTTATTGATTTAATGCAAAACTCATCAAGTAAGTGCTTATACGACCTTACCCCTAATCATATTGCTGCAGTTATTTTTTTCTCTTCCCTCGAAAGAATGCTATTCAAGGAAGGATTAAGTGGATTAAAATATGAATATTAATTAGGTTAGTAAGGTTTTTTACTTCCATATCTTGACAAAATATTTTCAGGCAGCTTATTTTTCCCTCGTGGATGTTTTTGCTTCTGTGGGATAAAATTTTCTCAATAAATATCGTTATTTTGAAATTTTTACAAAGTCTCTTTTGCAAAATCGAAAGTGCCGAAAAAAAAAAAATACATTTAATCCTATTTCAATAACAAATCTTGGCGTTTTTTTAAACACTATAAACTCGCCCGTCATGGTATCACGGGTGAAAACTGCTTCGACATTTGAATTAATTTTCAACCACTTTTTTGATTCTTCAATCCCCTAGAATGACTCTTACCAGTAAAACACTTAAGTTACCGGATAGAGTTCAGTCTTGTGGCAATAAAGCCTTTTCCTGCATGTTAAACATTGCCAAAACATATTATTAAATTATCATGCCGCGGTGCGAGTTTCATTGTTGAAACTCGCGAGTTACTCGATCATTGGCTGTAGTTTATCTGAGGATTATTGTTACAAAGAGTAAATTTTCAAATTCTAGTTAGAATGGACAGCTTCCGGCATATACCCAGGGGTGTTCACCGGGGGGGGGGGGGGGGGTCATGACTCAGACTGCGCCATTGAAATTTTAAGGGGAGGGTGTTTTTAGGGGCATTTTCCCTTTTATGGGGGTACTCGTTCTTGGAGAGGGGGTCCTCGTGGTGTTGGGAGGGGGAATGCCATTGCTCTTGGGGGAATGGGCGCCTCTGTGTACCATCCATGACTTGCTCGGCAATGCTTCACTCTCTTGAGGACATTTTCAATTACCTTTTTTCACTTATACACGTAAATGTGATTAGTAACGCGTTACATTTTCACCTAGAGTTCTGGGGCTTGTTCGCAAAGATTTTTTCGATGCCAACATTCCCGGTATATGCAAAGGATAAGGACATAGGACTTAACTGATCTGCACTAGAGAACTTGAAGTGATGAGAAAGATTAGACACGTCTCTTCTCTAAACCAGAGCCGATGTGATGTCAGCCTAGTTTACGGTCCTGGTCTCCTTTTCCGTACAGTCTAGTAACCTGCACAATATTTTTCGTTGGGGGGGGGGGGGGGGAGGGGGTAGTCAGGAAGTTCAAAACATACTATAACATCCTCATGGCAAGTGGTGTGTTGGGTTTCCTACTCAACCACAATATTTCGATAATTACAACGTTTTAGTCGTGTTTTAAATCTGTACACTTACATTTACAAGGTAAAGTAAGTGTATAAATATTTACCACAAGTGTAGTGCTGACTTAGAAAAAGAAGATAAGTTTTTTTTTCACAAGCTAGGTGGTTCCTCTTAAAATATAAAGGGGTAATTTTTAGGGGAGAGGGGCACCTAACTAGGGAAAATGTCTGATTATCTTTATTTTTCAAAGACGTTATCCGCTTCTGGAGTAGTATCCAGTGTACCTTATATGTAAATGTAAACCTGGAAATTTAAAGTTCTGTTTAGTAGCAAGTGGCCAGAAGACACTTTGAATTTAGTTTTTCGCCAGAGCTTCACTTTTGGTTCCGCTTCATCCAGAAACGTTGTTTTTCAAGAAGACAAGAACAGTTTTGAGCTGATGAATTAAATGTCGATATTTCCTTTGCACACAACATTTCAGCGCAGTACCAAAAGATAGCATTCTTGTTCTCAAAAAAAAATAAAAAATAAATAAATAAATAAATAAATAAATAAATAAATATCCTGATTGAAACGGTAATTAAAAATGAAAAATATGTCTATATAATTAAATTGAAAGCGTCTTCTGGTCACCTGCTATCAAATAAAATTTTGAATTTTCAAGTTTAAATTTACGTAAGTTTCTGAAAAAACCTCATTTTTTTCAAATGCCTCTGAAATCTTTTAAAAACAAAACTGCAAGCTCTTCTTTGAGGGGAATGTAGTATTCAATAGTACTGATCACCAACAATTTTAAAAAAAAATCAAAATTTGTAAAAATGACAATTTCAAAAAAAAAAAAGTACAAAAATTGATTTTTTTCCAAAAGGCTTTAGCAGGAAAATTGAACTTGTATTTTCAAATGGTGGAAATAGTGATAAAGAAAAAAAAACATTGTCCTTCAAATTAAAAAAAAACTGCTTAAAATATAGTACACCGTTCCGGAGATGAAGTAGTTAAAATTTTTGTTGCAAATCTTAAGTGAGAAATTGCGCTTAGATGAGTTAACCATCTTGGTGAGATGTATCTTTATTTGGGTAAAGCAAAAATGTGCCTGTAATTTACTTTTTTCTAACTTTTAGCATGTGTCCAAATTCAAAAATTTCCAAGAGAACTTTTTTTTTCTTTTCTTTTATATTTGAATTGTGATATGGACTATGCCATTTACTTAAATGTATGAACTATCACGTTTTTTTAACCTGCGCACAGTTTGCTGGTAGAAGAAACTATTCATGCATTTTATTAATGGTAAAATGTACCAGCAATACCTTCTTATTTTGTAAATATATTTTCCTTGCCGATAGTCATATGTAACTCGCAAGTTGTAATGGAAACACAGAATGGCAAACTTCTTAAATGTTAATTTACTTACGTAAACGTTTACTTAATGAAAAAAATTACATACTCCATTTTCTAATAAGTTTCATCATCTTTGAAAGAGTATATGCATAAATGAGTATTTTTAATATTATAAAAAACTTACCGGAAAGAGCAAAATACCTTATAAACTAAACTAACGTATCCTATATGTTTGCCTTTGCTCAGTAATATTAAGTTTCTCTCTTTCTAGGAAATACGACACTTTAAAAATTTAAAGACCCTTTAAATGCTTTAACCAAAATATTTCTGTGCTTTGACCAATCCAAATACTCAGTACCAGCTTTAGGCAGAAGTCAATACAGATCTCTATACTAGACAGTTTAATAATTAATTTTGCAATTCCGTCCGATAAGCGCAGAGTGCTTTGACTTCTCCCTGTAGTCTATCTCCCAGCGCAAATACATATATTATTTGCAAGCACTGAAATGTGTTATGTTGTAGGACACATTAAATAAGGAAGATTGATAGAGTTGCGTAATGATTTGGTTATTTCCTTCCTGTAATAATCAAAAGTTTATCATCGTTTAAAATTCTAATTTTACTATTTCTGTATAATTCGGCAATTGGTTGCAATTTTAATAAATTTTACCGGCTTCTTTATACATTATCTACATTTTGATTCCCGATTTCATCTTGTTCAGTCTCGTTTTTTTTTCATGCATGTGTTTGTTTTCATAACAAAAGTATTTATTACAACAGTGATTGTAACTCGATAATTGTTGTCAAAGTGCTAGTCGCAAGAACATCTTTCAATAATTTAAGACAATTTCATCTTATGAGAGAATTGAAAATGCTTGCTTTATGTCAAGCACCTTAATTTTTATTCTTTAAAAAACAGTAGCCGTGCACTTCAACGAATTGCTTTTTAACAAACTCCTCAGTTGAACAAATTTTTCAATGAAATTGAAAGCAAAAACCCCTATTAAACGAAAGGTTAATCTCGAATTAAGAAACTTCTCCAGAAATCCTGAAACATGTTCTTTATTTACTTAAAACCTATTAATTGATTTTAGTAAATGATTGTCCCACCAACATCTAATTTTTCAGATTTTTAAAACTTATTCTTTATTTATTACAGTAAAAAAAAGCTTCGCAAGATTATTTTTTTGCTACATGGTGAAAAATATCGGTTCTTAGTGTAAAATGATTCGATGATTCAAATAAGTAAAGTTTTTTTTCGTCAACACACAACTGAAGTTTTAAAGAAATGTGTACATTCATATGCATGATTAATATTTAAAAAATATCAAAAACTTAGTAATATTAATTTTTTTTCAGAATTTGGCAAAAACGTACCTTTTACTTATAAAGCAATAATTAGCATGCATTTGTTCACTCGGGCAGCGGAGGCCCAGAAAATATCTTTTTTTTACATTACTAACATACGGAAGTTCTGGTTGGTAGTATGATATCCAGTACTAGTGATATTGATTGTTTTCCCAAAGCTTTGAAAAAAAAAATAATAATATGAAATGCTGGGCCACTTAATATATATATATATATATATATATATATATATATATATATATATATATATATAATATA
Source organism: Uloborus diversus (assembly GCF_026930045.1). Taxonomy (NCBI): domain Eukaryota; kingdom Metazoa; phylum Arthropoda; class Arachnida; order Araneae; family Uloboridae; genus Uloborus; species Uloborus diversus. Next base: position 48,413,007 of record NC_072734.1, on the reverse strand, counting down.
TTCTTCTGGTCTTTGCTGTCCCATTCTTAGAGCATGAATTATTTAACGGAGGAAGCAAGTCTAATCATTGGCTTAGTAAAAGCTTAGGTAAAGACGCCAGTCATTTGATTCAACAATGACGAATATGGCAGACATGTTTTGTGTGAAAGTAGGGAACGAAATCTGGTTTCTTCCACACACACACACACAATGCTTTGCTTTAAACTCTATCACTTGAGTTGGGATCTTTGCTCCACGAATGAAGATCTTCACTCCCTAAATTTTATTTCTTCTCAATGGTTCGCACAGGAAACGGAAAAATTGCAAAAAGTCGAAGTAGTTTCCTCTTTATTCATTTCATTTCATGCAAGGTCTCTTTTCGGAAATAATTGTCTCACGGTATATGTTGAGCTAAATTTTATATAACAAAACTTTAAAATATTCATATGTTTCAGTTATTTATAATGAATATATGCTAGTTGTATAGATGGCAACATGTTTTTATTATGCAATAGTAGAGCTTTGGAAGAGTAAAAACCAAGACTCATTTATCTGATGTTCAAATACGAACATATCTATTACAGAATCAGCAGTTAAAGTATACCAAACCATTTTCCTGAGAGTAGAAGTCTATAAATTTATCATGTCTGCCCTCAAATATAAAATGCAGAAAATTATTCAATTTAGGTAGCATATGCTGGGTGAGTTCGATCGAATCTGCCATACGAAAGTAGGTGATAGAAGAGCCCAAGCGGAGTATAGAACCACCTATTATCGTGTCCAATCCTTAAGCGTTACCAAACCGAGTTATGGAAGATAGAAGGATAATGAGTGAAAAAAACAAAATTCTGAGAAAACGACCAATTTCTGAGATTCCTGTAGGACCTACAGATAAAATAAGTATATATTTGGAAAAAGAAGATTAAATTCTACAAAATGATACCTTTTCTATCAAATTAGTCGCATTTTACAGCGAGTTACAAGCTTTAAAACGTTAGTCACACTCAGAATTGAAGTGGCGCCAAAGTTTTCAATCGACATTTTCAAAATCAACCGTTTGAGTTACAAACAATCAAATCTACCAAAAACTGACCCATTTCACTAGCTTTCAGATGATACAACAACAAATCATATTGGACTTAAAGTTCAGCAGAAATTTAGGCTTTTGTTTGAAACAGTGTAAAAATCTGCATTCGTTGAAAAAGGAAAACCAGAGAAGAGTCGCACACACACACACACACATTTTTCTGCTTTAAACTTTCAGTTTCACGTAAGCATGTTGATTTCCTTGTGAAATTAACATGCGAAAATGATATTATTGTATCGAAATAATAATTTTTACATTTTATTAGGTGAAAAAACACGAGATAACAATAAGCAGAAATAAAAAAGCATTACTTTCCCGCGCTTTCAGCAAAGGAAAAATCATTAACAAAAAAGTTACATTAACATCAATGAGTACGTTTGATCAATCTTCAAATTTTACAATAGATGCTGAAATTGGTCGCCGCCACACCTGATGCATGCTTTCGCCTTTTTGCGAACTGAAACAACTCATTTCTTAGTTTTACTACTGCTCCATCAAAACGGTTGCGCAATTCCTGCAAACTGGTTACTTCTGTTTTTTATACTTCTTATTAGAATCTCCAAAAGAAGTTCACTGGTGTCAGGTCTGGCGATACAGGTGGCTAAGGAATGAGACGCGTAAGACCAATACATTGGAAATACTATTTGGTTAGAACATTCAGAACGGCATTTGAAAATGAGCAGAGTAACCACCGTGTTGAAAAATGATTTCCGCGCTCTCCGAATCAGGAATAGCATCCAGTAAGCCAGGCAAATGATGTTGCATGAGCTCTAAATACGTGCTTCCAGCATTAAAACATCTTAAAACATACGCAGACCAATCAAATGATCGCTGATTACGACCAGCCAAACATTTAAACTAAGTCGAGTTTGGAACTTAGGGTTAAAAATGGATTTTTTTCAGCCGATTGGTGCCAGCTATGCAAATTGACATGTCCCCTCGAATGAATAACAAATCATGTGTTCGCAGTATCACCATTCTGCCGATATTGAAGAGTATATACTGGACCAAGTAGTGGAAAACCCAAGTGTGAGTTTACGCACGAAACAGAAAATTAACGTTTTTTTTTTTTTGAAAAATCATCGTTTAATCCCCTTTCTATCGGAGTTCAAATTGTCGGCTAAGAAAAAAAGTCTTGCTTTATTTTTTGCAGTAAATGTTTCTTTCAAAGTAAAAATAAGGAGGGGGGAGAGCTGAAATCTTAACCCAAATATAACATTTTATTCCTTATTTGTGTTAGCCTATACTTTATTTATGAGGTTTAAAAGGCGTCTCACGATAAGACGAAATCAAATTGAAAACTAATCAATTTCCGCCTAAAATGTAATGGCATGTCTAAAGTCGTTAAGTAAAGCCAAGACGAGTTTTATCTTTTTAGCCTCGAAAGTTGTTTGTCGCTAACAAGTATTTATCTTCTTTGATGGAAACTGAAAGTTTATCTTGGGTCTCTTATTACTCCAAAAATCCCCAGCCTTTGTTTACACGTCGAGGGTGAGAAATTTACTATTTGATGATGCTCTATCACAATTTGGAAGTTTTCTAGGGACTCCGAGAATTTGAAAATATTGGTGGAGGTTTCAGGAATAATATTTGTAATGTAGTTAAAGCATGAATTAGTTTGATGTCAGCGTTAGAAATGAGACTAAAATTTCGAAAGATACTTCAATTATTTGCTAGAGCGCAAGGGATATTTTTTTTCAAATAATACGCTTTTAGTATTGTTAAAGTCATAAAATGGGAAATGAAGGGGAATGTGGGGCAAAGTGAAATGGTGAAGTATTTACTCTGCTTTAAGCGCCACCTATCTGGTAATATGTTAACCAAAAAGTAGCACATGTAATCTATTTCAGTCAGGAAAAAATATCCTTGAAGATTAAAGCATACGATAATACAGGCAATTTTCAAAAATTGATACCCATTCTGTAATATTTTGTTGCAAGTCAAAAATTACATTTGTTATTACAAGATGATAAAGTTTTTGTTTTTAACATTTTAAATATTACATGAGGCCTCCATTACTCTGTGAAATATTTATTCAGTTAATCAAGCTTATTTATATTTTAAATATTTTCTACAATCAGTGAAGTACATGCGGGGCAACATGAAATAGTTTTCTTTTGTTTACTCGCTCTTTCATTTACTAAATCACTTACGTGATCATCTATTAATTCATTCATTTATATTCCTCCATATAGTAATTCACTGATTTATTCATTCATTCACTTATTTTCCTATTCATTCACTCTTTTACTTGTTCATTTATTTTTCTTCACATATTCATTATCTAATTTCATTTTCAGTTTTTTGTTTCAATATCTTTTCATTTACTCATTAAACCTTTTTTTACTGATTCATTTGATCAAAAATATTTTCTATAATTGAACAGAAAATATTCCATTAGAAAAATATTTTATTTTTCACTTTGCTCCATGGAAAAAAAGGGAAATTTTTGAAAAAAAAAATTTTTTTTTTGAAGGCACAACTTTACTTCCGAAATAAAAAATTCTGTTTAAATGTAAGTTTTATTATAAAATAGAATGTTATTTCTTTATGTGTTGTAATTTTCAAAATAAGTTTTTAATTTGTTCATTTTGAAAAAGCTCAGTCATCTTAACCATTTCACTTTGCTTCACATTCCCCTATATAGTAACCTAACCATGATAGTAGGTTGGACAGTTTGTTGATTCTACAATATCAAAAAATATTGTAAAAAATTTAAAATTTAAAGACTTTTTCATCAGCTTGATTCGCACTAAAAAGTATGAAATAAAATACGTATTTAATTTCGTGATTATAATGCTCAAAAATTTAGTTCATCTTAATATATTTATATTTACATTAATGCTAAAGCAGACAGTAAAGTTTAAATTAAAAATTTAATAGAAGAAATAGGCGGTATAGTAAAAAGCTGTTCGTACTAAACAATATTTTTCTATCAAACTTCTATCAAATTTTTCATTTAAACTTTACTGGCTGCTTTAGAATTAACGTAAATATAAATATATTAAGATGAACTGTAATTTTTGAGCATTATAATCAGGAAATTAAATACTTATTTTATTTCATACTTTTTAGTGCGAATCAAGCTGATGAAAAAGTCTTTAGATTTTAAATTTTTTGAAATATTTTATTTCAAAGTTTTTCATTTTAAAAATTGATTTGAAATTAACTTTTGAAACATTTGTGATAAGTTTATCTGTACTTGCTTTCTCCTTCTATCGTCCTGTTACCAAACGTCCCATCCAAAAGTCTATTCCAAACTCCTTTGCAGTGGAGCGGCCTAACGCTTTGTTCCGTAAGCACACGAGGATCCTCACATTAGTAAAAAAACATTTGTATTAAAGACTTATATTTAGCTTATATAATAATTTAATGGCCCAAATCCACAGCACACTCCCCTTTCTTCCGCTGGTCACCCCCAATATCTTCGTCTCTCGCCCTGCTGCCACACGTCGCTTCCAAAAGTCCGTTCTAAACGTCTTTACAGCAAAACGGCCTGACGCATTGTGCCGTTAGCGCACGAGGAATCTCACATAAGTAAAAATATTTATTTTAACTGCTTATATTTAGCTTATATAATAATTTAATTGCCAGAACCCACTAATGCATGCTTGCTTAGTTTTAGCCTTGAAACTTATGTGCGAAATTTATTAACAAAACTTTAGTTTTATGATTATTATTATTTTATTGTTTCTGGCAACAATTGAAAAGCGGAAGTGTGTTAAATTTCACGGGGCTAAATTTAACCCGGCAGCCGGAAGCAAAGTGTAAAAATTATGACGGAGAAAGCAAGTACAGAAAAAGTCCTAAAATAAAAAAATAAAAAAAAAAAATTTGAATTTTGACCTCTTGAATTCAAATTATGTTTTTCGCAATCACGAATGTGTGTGTATGTAGGCATGTGTGTTTATGTGTGTGGGGGTATGTGTGTTTGTGTGTAGGGGGTATGTGTATGTGTGTAGGCATGTGTGTTTGTGTCTGTGTGCAGGTATGAGAGTATGGGTAGCTGTGTGTATGAGTGCTGTTTTGTGTGTGGTGGGGAATGTGTATGTGTGTGTAGGCACATGTGTTTGTGTCTGTGTGCAGGCATGAGTGTGATGATTGTGTGGGCAGCTGCGTGTAGGCATGAGTGTGATGAGTGTTTGGGTAGTTGTGAGTAAGTGTGTGTGCATGTGTAGGTGTCTGTATGTACACTGGTGTGCAAAAATTAAGGACGAGACGGTTTTTTCAATATAACTTTGTACAAAAGCTTTCCAAATCAACACATTTAATACCGTAAGATCCCCAATACGTAAGAACATGTGTAATGTAAGCAACACTTACTAAAAGAGAAATCAGAGGGATAAAAAGAAGCTTTATTGAAAAAGTAGCATGGAGCGCAATGCGACTGAAGGCCGAAACATCCCTGTGATGGGTGTCCAGCAAGAAACATCCGGTCTTTAGTAGGGGATATAATCTCTTCCGACTGCTAGGCAGGTTTCACAGCGTCTGCCCATTCTGAGAATGAGGGTGTCAATGAGTTGTTGAGGCATTGCTGCCCATTCGTCTTGCAGCGCCAATCGAAGCTTCCGAATCGTTACTGGTGGTAAGGTACGAGCTGCCAAGCGTCTGCCTAGAAAACCCCATACATGCTCGATGAGATTGAGATCCGGAGATCGTGCCGGACAATCCATACGTTCAATACCCTCCGGTACCGGTCCTATATACCGGTCATCTGCGGGTGTGGTTCCTCGTGGACGACCACTACTGAACCCCCGGATTCCTGTAGTTTGAAATTGTCTCCAAAGTCGTGAAACGATGCTGTGAGCACAATTCCGAACTCTGCAGCCACACTTGTCACACTGCGGCCTTCCTCCGACTTCCCAATGATTCGACCTCGGGTAAAAGCATCCAGATGACTTTTAACAGATTGATTATTCGCCATTTCTCGCTGAGGCAGCAACTCGGTGTGATTTTAACTGCTATACGGCGTGCAATCTCTTTACCAGAAATACTGATCTTACACCGACAACATGCTTTATACTACTCAGACACTCCCCTATTACGTCTGCCTGCATAGCTGCGCATGTGCTACCGTACATCACCTTACTTAATCTCCTGATTGGTCTTTCTGTCCGCTCTGCCTCTTCGTTCAACTGATATGCTAATTTTTCGACTTCGTCCTTAATTTTTGCACACTAGTGTATGTGTGTATGTGTGTAGGTGTATGTATTTGTGTGTGTGCACGCGTGTGTGTGTATGTGTGTATGTATGCGCGTGTGTGTAGCATATGGATGCAACCTGGAGACGGTTTTCGCTATAGGAGCAGCATCGTGAGGAGCCGGTCGACGGTGATGCTGCAGAGGGTGCTGGCGGGAAAATAAAATGATAGCACATCAAAACAGTCAAGTGAGAACAATAAGCAATCGTGATTGCTCAAAAAAAATTAGGAGAAAATGAAAGGAATAAGGAACGGCACCTGTAACAGACAAGGCTCCAGTGACAGACAGTTATAAGTTTGGCTTTAAATAATAGGAATTTAAGACTGGTGAAACTCATAATGTTGTGGCCCATGAATACGGTGCAACCGTCTAATGTTATCAGAGTGAAATTTATGAGTCAGTTGGTAATTACAAGGCAGTGGTGGAAGGTTATGATCAGCTAACACGAGATCTGGTGGCGTTTCATGTTCATTTGAATTTAATAAGGCTTTAGTTCTAAAAATAAAGAACTTTTGCACATTTTGAAGAGAAAAAAGGGAATTTTGTCCATTACTCATCTGTTCCTCAACCTACCTGTTACTGAGTATTATCAGATATCTCGGTGTCTGTTACTGGGGGTCGGATTTATTTTCGAAATTGCGCAAATAAAAATAGAATCAACTAATTCAGAGGATCCAGAAGCAACCAAACGTTAGATGAGATGTAGTTACATGAGAGAAAAATAGTTTTAAAAGACTGAATACATTTAAAGGCTCAGAAAATTGAGCTAACCTCAGAGCGATGTCTGAAGCATGTCTGTTATTGGCGCCGTTATCCTATGATGAATAGTTATGGACAGTTTTATTATCAAGAAATCTCAAAGCAGATATTCAGAAAATCCGAAATGTATTTTCCCGTAAACTAAATGACTAACAAGATAGAGTTTTCAAAAAAAAAAAAAAAAAAATATATATATATATATATATATATATATATATATATATATATATATATATATATATATATATATATATATATATATATATACACAGGGTGGTCCCGAATTCATGGTACAAATTTTAATGGTAGGTACAGGACATTGTAACAAGGATTTATTGTATAGGAATGTATAGTCGCAAGTGACGTGGTTAGGCGTAAACAGGGGAAATAACGGCCGAAAAGAAAAACAAAGATTTATTGTAATCGTTGTTGACAAGTGTCATGTTTACAGTAAGTGCTCAAAATTGCGTCCACCATTAGCGATACATGTTTGACAGCGTCGGTGCAGCGATTGGCGTACACGTTCAAAGATGCCTGGTATTTCACGCACACCTGCAGCAGCTACAGATATGCGAGCGACGAGATCCTCATCTGAGTCAACTGGAGTCTCATAAACAAGACTCTTTAGATGTCCCCATAAAAAGTAATCGAGGCTCGAGAAATCGGGAGATCGGGGTGGCCAAGGGACTGGTCCACCACACCCAATCCATCTAGCACCAAACGTGGCATTCAGGTAATTCCGTACATCAATGCTGAAGTGTGCTGGCGCCCCATCGTGCTGAAACCACATGCGGTTACGAATGGCGATCGGAGCATCATGCAGCAGGTGTGGTAACACTTCTTGCAGAAAAATAAGATAGCTTCCGCCACTGAGTCGCGTGGGTAGTAAGTATGGGCCAATCAAAAAGTCGTTCACAATATCAGCCCACACATTAATACTGAAACGTTGTTGAAACGCATGTGGACGCGTTGCATGTGGATTATCGGTTGCCCACACATGGGAATTGTGCGCATTAAAGACACCCTCGCGTGAAAATGTCGCTTCATCTGTAAATAGCACATGACCTACGAAATCCGGCTGCAACACCCAGTGGCAGAAGTTCACGCGAAGAGGATAATCTTCCGGATTCAATGCTTGTACTTTCTGAAAATGGAAGGAGTGTAAGCGATTTTCCTTTAACACTCTACATTCAGTCTGATGACTCACACCTACGTCACGCGCAACAGTTCTTGTGCTTGACTCGGGTCTATCAGCCACAGTGTTCAAGATGCTTCCAGCCTTGGAGTGCGTACAGCTCTTAATCGACCAGCGTCATGTCTGTTGACGTCGAACGCACCTGTTTCACAAAGTTGACGATGTAACCGTTGAAAAATTATATGATCCGGCATTCGTCGATTAGGATACTCCGCGCGATACATTCGTAACGCAGCTCTGGCGTTACCATTTGCGCGGCCGTACATGTAATGCATGTCTGCTTTTTCTGCATGCGTAAAGTCACCCATCGTCTACGGCAGCACAATTGTGAATGGCGATTTTCCCAACTGCGATGCATCATGTTTAACGGCGGCTAGAGATCTACTGCCCTCTACCGGCAGTGATGCCAACCGATCACTCCATTTCTCTTTCCTTTTATTTCCCCTGTTTACGCCTTACCGCGTCACTTGCGAATATACATTCCTATACAATAAATCCTTGTTACAATGTCCTGTACCTACCATTAAAGTTTGTACCATGAATTCGGGACCACCCTGTATATATAAAACAAGAAGGGTATTTTATCATCATGAAATTGTCAGTTTGGTGACCTGGGAGGGAGAAGGTAACTCTAGAAGTATGACGTCACGTATTTCTTATAACGATATGCTTATGAAAAAACAGCGTGACATGTGACAAGGGAGGGTGGGGGGGGGGGGAGGAGGATCAAATGTGTTGAAAAAAAAGCTGTGACATCAATAATGGACAGCTCCTATATGATTTCCACTAAAAGTTATTTTACAAAAAATTCCAAAATATTTTTTCCTACAGAGTAATTTTTTACTGGGGAGAAACAAAAATTAAAGAAAGAGCAACCTTTTCTCTTTTTTTTTTCTTTTTCACCTTTCAACAGGTACGAAATGATGACTTAAGTGGTTTGTTTCTCAAACAATAAAATTTTACCCTTCAAGTAGCAGAAATCTGAAATTTTGCATTCACTAGTTTGCAAAGAGAAAAAATATTTATTCTCAATGTCTTTCAACATTGCTGTAGTTGGAAAAAAGCATTTGTACTCTTTTTCTATTTCATAATGAGAAAAAAAAAGTTTTTAATTGGAAAAAATTAGAAAATATCCTATGCTTTCATAATTTCGTTTACTTCTTTGATTTATGTGTGTGTTTCTCTAAACGAACTGCTTTATTGTGAAACTAATTTTCTTTTGCTTGTTAAGTAAACGAAAAGTACTTTAAAGTTCTTTCTGAAAACAATTCTTTTCGAGCAAAGAAATAAGTTCGGTTAAAGCAAACTTTTTTTAAAATGTTCCTATAATCTTTCGTTTCTTTTTTTATCTTTCATTCCCCTTAAAATACTGCTTTTAAGTCCTCTAGTTTTGCTGTCACAAGAAATAAATTTCTTCCTTGAGATAAATAAAAGTACTAAAGGAATAAATTCATAGAATAAACAAATTCAATTAAAAGTACAAAGCTTTGGCCTTTAAGATGCCCTAAATCAGGGGCTCTCAACCTGGGGGGCACACCATATTTTCTACATCTTCCTTTCTGAACGTTTTTTCACACACGGACTGACAAGAACTTTTGAAAACAAGTTGCGGACCGGTAATGATTTTTTTTCTTTTTCTTTTTGGTTTGTTTTGGTTTGATCATTTTATTTTATTTTTATTATTATTTATTTTATTAATTTTTTGTTTTGAAAAAAAAAGAAACCCTTGTATTTGTGTTTTTTAAAAAACATATGAATTATTTAACAGTCGGTGAGGATTTTACCCCTGTTTTCGTTTACGTTCTTTTACTCTCCTTTTTTGTTTTTGTAAAAAAAAAAAACTTTCGACTTGGGAAACCGAAGCACACTTGTGAAAAAATTCTTCGAACAGTTGAATGGTTTTTCTCCTCTTTTTCTTACAAATAACAATTTATATGTATAAAGTAGACGGTGTTCCTTTGCTTGTTTCTTTCTTTGTACCCGATGGCTAGCAGCCCCCATAGCACCTACAGCTCTGAAACTTGGCGCAAAGTTGGAACGTACCCCCGAGGATCTGCACTTTGAAGCTGGAATTCTAAATTTCTAGTTAGTTTTTTCCTAATTAAATGTTTTATGTGATTTTTAGCCCTTTTTTGTGTTTATTTCGTCCAGACCCCCATCCAATCGCTCCAGGCAAATATTTTTTTGTAGAATAGTGTAGGGAATTTCATTTCAAATGACTGAAAAAAATTTTGAAGATTGACCAATTTTTAAATTTTTTATGAGTTTTTGAAAAAAACTTTATTTTGCATTTTTTTTCCGGGTTTAACTTTTTTTCTAAACTCAACCTGCCAAAAGTATGAGAGATCTTTTTCTGAAAATTTAGTATGTAGCAATTAAAAAATTTCTCCCTTTTCAGGAAAAAAAAGAAGCTTTCAAATCTACGCCATAGCTTTTTTAAAAAAAAAATTAAAGGAAATTTTGAAAAAAAACTTTATTTTTCGCTCTTTCCTCTGTTTCTTTCTAAACAAACAAATCCCACAAAAAGTATGAAAAATTTCATTTTGAAAATTTAGTATGTAGTAGTGTAAATATAGATCTTCCAGCTCTCGTTACTTACACAAATAAGACAAGTCCTTCTCTTCAACGACACTCACATTTAATTTCACACTAAATACAAGTACACACTTAAACACAAAAGTTGACACTGAATGTTCCCATATGGAACTACAACATAATTTTCTACAGAGTTCCCGTCTGCAACACTTGCTTGTTTCCGCTCAAGCAACCGACTTCCGTCTCTCTCACGCGTTTTCTCACTCTGCCAAAGTGTTTCTCCCACAAGAGGGCGCTTTGTACTACAGTTCTTTACACAAATCAAAAAACAACACTGCAAAACGAAAGTTTACAGCATCGGGCATCCTGCAATACTGGCGTCCTCGTCAGCATCACATCTACAGAACATCTACTTAAAAGAAAAACTGAAAAGATAAGAAAAAACAAATTAAACATGACATTAAAGGATATTTGTAGACCAGGGTTTCATGTGGTCAGCTGCTGTACTAGTTTTATTTGGTCCGTCGTGGTGTCCAATCTTCGCGACATCATAGCGATCATGAGGCTTCACTGCTGTCACACGATAGGGTCCGAAAATTTTCATTTTCAGTTTCAATCCAGGACCAAATTGAGTGCGCTGGATGGCTACTAGGTCATCTGTTTTATACTCGCGAGGTTTTTTCCTCTTTCGATTAAACTGACGGCAGTTTTCTTGCTGTATTTTCAAGATATTGTTCTTAGCTTCTTCTCGTAGTTTTTCTCTGTCTGCCATAACACATTTAACAATTTCATCTTCTAACAACTTCTGAATCCTCACATCTTCTTTCTTTTTCATCTTTACTCCGGTTAAAAGTTCGAATGGTGTAAACTTAGTACTCTTGGTTGTGCTACTGTTAATGATTCTCTGAACTGTAGCTACGTGTTTGTACCAGTGCTGCGGGTTATCGAGAGAAAGTTTTGAAAGAACTGGAATTAATATTGCGTGAATTCTTTCAATTTGTCCGTTCCCACGAGGAATTCCTGTCGTTATTTTAACATGCTCTATACCTTCATCAGTTCAATAATCTTCAAACATCTGAGATGTAAAAGCTGGACCTTGATCGGATATTATCCGCGATGGACTACAGAATACATTGTTCTGTAACTGCAGTTTTTCAATAGCATCTTGAGATGATGTGGATTTTACTGGATAAAACCATACAAATTTTGTAAACGCATCTACCACTGTAAAAATATGTTGGTACCGTTTGTTTGTGGACGGAAGAGGTCCTACAAAATCACAGTGATAAGTGTCTAAGGGGACATTATTCTTAGGAATTAGATTTAGCATTCCTTCCCCTTTTCCTCGCTTCTTATTGCATAAGATACAGCTTACACAATTTGCTACTACAGTCTCTACTAATTTTCGTGCATTAGGAATATAAAAGTCTTGTTTAAGTACCTCCTCAGTTTTCGATGCAGAAAAGTGTCTTTGATTGTGTATGTTTTGTATGATTTGCAATTTCATAGCTTCAGGTATAACTAACAATTCTCTACCGTTTTCGTATTTATACAATACGCCATTTTTAAGAAAATGACCGTTTTGTTCAATTAGTGTTTTAAATGTTTTAACGTAGTCATCAAGTTCTTGAGCAGCTGCAATTTGTGTTGTAATTGCATCTTGCGAACGCGTTACTACGCAAGCAACATTACGGCTTAAAGCATCAACATGCTTCATTCGTTCACCCTCCCTATGTTTAATTTCGAAATCAAATTCTTGTAAGAACATTACCCATCGTGCTATTTTTGGAGTAAGATCCTTCTTGTCCAATGTCTTTTGAAAAGCGCTACAATCTGTAATTATTTTGAATCTTGATCCCAGTAGATAGTGTCTGAACTTTTTAAGAGCTTCCATTACTGCGAGGGCCTCCAATTCATAACTGTAATACTTTTCTTGTGCGGGTGATGTTTTCTTACTAAAGTAATAAATTGGGTGAAATTGTCCTTGTTCCGATTGTTGTAATAAAATTGCTCCAAATCCATGACTTCTAGCGTCCGTCTGTAACTGTTTAGGGGCTCCTTGGGTAAAAATATGTAAAACTGGCTTCTGCATCAACATTTCCTTAAGTTTAACAAATGATTCTTCTTGTTCACAATTAAATTCGAAGGGTTTGTTACCTCGCAGAAGATCGCTTAGGGGCTTGGCTATCTGCGCGTAATGCGGAATAAATTTCCTAAAGTATCCTGTAAGGCCTAAAAAACTTTGAACTTGCTTCAATATTTTTGGTCGAGGAAATTTTCGAACTGCATGTATTTTCGTCGGAGATGGTTGAATTGTGTTGTTTTCTATTATGTAGCCCAGAAATTCAATTCTTTTCTTCAAAATCTGAGATTTTCGGAAATTGAACTCTACTCCATACTCGGAAGCTATTTTAAGAACTCGTTTCAATTTAATAAGTCCCTCTATTTCATTTTCTGATGGAATAATTAAATCATCCATATAAATAATGACTGTGTCGTCGCGCATTAAATCTCTGAATATATCGAAAATGTATCTTTGAACACGTTCGGCGATACGGAAAGACCGAAAGGAGCTTTTAAAAATTTATATTGACCCTTTGTTGTCACGAAGGCAGTATATTTGGTACTTTTTCGGGTCAATGTCCACATGGAAAAACCCATTCTTTAAATCTAACGTTGTAAACTTTAGCTTTTTCAAGATGATATAAGACATCTTCAATCAAAGGCAACGGAAATTTATCCTTTACAATTTTTTTGTTTAGTTGTCGGTAATCAATGCATAGTCTGTATGATAAGTCTTTTTTACGACATAATACCAACGGCGCGCTATAGTTTGAAGAACTATGTTTTATTACTCCATTTCGTAACCATTCCTCCATCTGATCATCAACAATTTTTTGTTCCGCGAAAGAAATACGTCTGGGAGATAAACTAACAGATTTATCGTCTGTCAAAGTTATATTCATTTTCACTTCGGAATTCTTTATCTTGAGTGGTTTATAACAGTTAATTAATTCTAAGACCTCTGCTCTTAACTGTGTATTAGCAATATGAGTCAAATCTAGCTCATGGATATTTATCCCGTTAACAAGTGTAGCTAAAACGTTGACGCAATCATTTTGTGATTTACTATCGTTTATTTCAATATCATCTACACCCACTACTAAAGATTCACTTGGGTTCCTCTTTTTTCCCTCCTTGGGTTTAGCTGGAAAACTTTGACCTTGCATTTCGGCTTTTGAATTAATTATGCCCTCTTTAACTGAAATGAGCGGATCATTTCTTCTCCCTGCCAAGGTCATTTCGCTTTGATCCTTTTTTTCTGCCAGCTGATTTGACATGGATATATTGATGGAAAAAAGATTAACTGAATAATTTTCTCGCAATCCTAGAACCTTTAAAGTAGACCCCGACAATGAAATATTAAGCTTGCTAATTACATCCATTCCAATTAAAATATCACAACAAAGATTCTTAAGAACAAACAGTTTCACATGAATTTTAAAATTATCAACAACGATATCTGAATAAAAATAACCAATAGCCTTGATATTCTCATTTCCAATACCATTCAATACTATATCACAAGGTATTAATTCGGGCTTTCCGAGATGCTCATAAAAATCGGATTTGGCTATTGACAAGTCTGATCCGGTGTCAAAAATTGCATTTACAAATTTATCCATGATTTGAATATTTTTGAACAATTTCTCATTACTATTACTACATGTATTAATTGAAGGTTTATTTACATCATTGATATTAACATTTTTATTACATTCATATTTCCGATGATCATATTCATTACATTTTTGGCACTTAATTCCCCTTGCTTTGTTAGGACACTGAGAAATTTTGTGACCCATAGCATTGCAACCGAAACATTTGATGTGCTGGTTTGAAGAGCTTGCTTGCGAACGAGCTGGCGATGGTTTGGTTTTACTGTCATATTTCAAATTATTTTGAATTTCATTGGATTTTGGATCTTTTGAAGTCGGTTTTTTAAGATGAAATCTTGCGGTCTCATACTCATCTAGTTTACTTACTAAGTTGGTTACTTTATTTAATTTTGGCAATTCCTCTATAAAATGATCTCTAGTTTCAAACGGTATTCTTCTCTTAATTTGATCAGCAACAAAAATATCTTTTAGTTCTTCAAAGTTGTCGATGTCTAATCCCTTAATCCATTCTTCAAGAAAGTTGTTCAATTCGTAAGCGTAATCACGCCAAGACGCATTTGCTTCTTTTTTGTGAGTGAAGAAATTCTGCCTAAATTGCTCTGGTGAAAGTTTAAATCGCTTTAATAAGATCTTTTTAACATATTCATAATCGCTGGCCTGTGGGTCCGGTTCTCGTGCTACTAAATTAGCAATGTCTAATAGTAGAAGGCCTAAAAGGTAAACTACTCTATTGTCTTTTGGAATGTCCAATCGACTTATTTGTTTTTCAAATAATGAAAAATAAATGCTCAAGTCACTGCTTTTATCTATTTCTATTTCTATTCAAGAGTCACAACTGACTACAACTGTATTATGTCGAGGGATCTGCATACTATGTGCCTTGCCTCCATTATTTTATATACCGATAGATGGCAGCACCATCACCGGATCGGACAGTTAATGAGAATTTAGAACTAGTCCAAGAGCTAATAGCTACCTGGTACTAGCACCCCCAGAGGTATCGTTTCACTTGGAGGACATTGAGACCACGAGCATATTTAACGTCGCCCAGTCCCCTTTAATGACGACGGTGGGTCTTCGACCAGCAGGGATCGAACCCGAGCCCCTCCGGCCCCGAGTCCAATGCCCTACCGATCAGGCTACCACGGCCCCACTGCTTTTATCGAAACGAGATATAAGCTTAGAAATGTCAATTTGAGGTGACGGTGTTAAACTTGTAGGCTGTTTAGATTCTAATTCTAATCTCTTTAATTCATATTCCCTATCCTCAAGTTCGGATTTTGCTTTTTCTTCTTTTTCATCCTGCATTCGCTCGAGAATAGCTCTAGTAAACTCTTCATCATATTCTTTATCACTCGTTATTATTTAAACTAGATCTGCCACTTTAGGGTTCTGACCGACTGTCAGCCCAAGCTCGTCAACTAGAGTAAGAAGATCATTTTTTCTAACTCTGGCTAGGTACGCCATATTTCAAAATTACAGAACTTGGATCAACACAGTAAAAATGAATCAGTAAAAAGTACTCACGGCCACTTCTTGAGACTTTCCGGAACTATATCCGAATTCCATACTAATTCCATCCTAATTCCATCCCGGTCGGGCCCCCATGTAAATATAGATCTTCCAACTCTCGTTACTTACACAAATAACACAGGTCCTTCTCTTCAACGACACTCACATTTAATTTCACACTAAATACAAGTACACACTTAAACACAGAAGTTGACACTGAATGTTCCCATCTGGAACTACAACATAATTTTCTACAGAGTTCCAGTCTGGAACACTTGCTTGTTTCCTCTCAAGCATCCGACTCCCGTCTCTCTCACGCGTTTTCTCACTCTGGCAAAGTGTTTCTCCCACAAGAGGGCGCTTTGTACTACAGTTCTTTACACAAATCAAGAAACAACACTGCAAAACGAAAGTTCACAGTAGTCCAAAAATTTCACCTTCAGTTTTTTTCCCCCTTCAAAAATATGCAATAGTCTTCTTTTTTTATATCGCCTTTTTTTTTTTTTACAATTTTTTAAAAAAACATCGTATTCCTAGTTGGCCCACGGGGGAAAAAAAGCTTTCTTTGCTATCAAACTGTGACGTCATGGTACGGCGAAAAAGTTAATTCCCAATTGTGATGCCATGCCTGAATTTTGATTTGCTTCTTTTTTTTTTTTTTTTGCTATCGCTAAGGGTACACTTGATTTTTTTTTTACTTTTTTTTCATTTAGGATATCTTTTTTCCATCCCCTCCCCCGCCGAACGTTTCGCTGTATCCATTCACCTACGCGCTGTATTGCGCAATCAGTGTCACGTGGCCTCCCACAGGTGGTTATCTTCGATCTGCTGATACATATTTTTATGTATGGCTTTTTCATGCTATACATTTTCATTATTTCCGATTTTAATGACGAAGGTTTTTTTCCCTCACTTTGGGTAATGATTATTTTTGTAAATATTGTTTCAAGGAACTTTTTAGCACGAATTGTCTGAAGAGTGCAGTTTAATAGATACAATAGATAGCGGCATTTTAAAATGATTTTTATGCATAGTTTTTTTCATGCTATACATTTTTATTACTCTCGATTTTAGTGACGAAGCTTTTTTGCCCTCATTTTAAGTAATGATTACTATTATTATTTTTTTAACTATTGTTTCAAGGAATTTTTTACATAAATTATCCGAAGAGCGTAGTTTAATAGATACCGCGGCTTTAGAAAGACCGGCAGCTGCGTTCAAAATAATGTTAAACAGCACAGAACTCAACAAAAAACTAAAAACGGTGTAGATGTACAGAAATTTTCTGCTTTTACTTTCAACTGAGAGTTTTTAACTACACAGTTTTAGGAAATAAAAGCTTTTTTCGATTTGAATTTCTGCATTTTAGCGGTTTTACTTCTGTTACAGTATTAGTACGATGAAAGCATCTTTTCCTTCGTGACAATAAGCAAATGTCGTGCTATTGTAGTAGCATTTCTATTTACTACACATAGCTGGCGTAGGACTTCAGGTTCCAAAATTGTTTCGGATACTATGTTTATTCCAGTTTCTTGTGACGAAAGACATTCCGTGATTCGAGGTTGGCTGATATTGGTTGAGAACCATCGAGCATATTCGTCGTATTCAGTTAACCTGAATTTTAATTTTGGAACCTTAAACCTTAAACACTCGAATTTCTTGATCCTCGTGTCTTCTTTTAATTGCTATCCATTTATTCAATGAATATTCATCACAATATTTTCATACCTTGATTTTCCTCAGTTTCCATTGCTGTGGTAGCATTGTTATGAATTCTTAGGAAGACTATGCTATTTACTTTTTTAAAACACCGTTTGCGTATTACCCTGATCGTTTCTATAGCTAAATCATGTGGGCAAATCAATTCATAATAGGAACAGTGCGAGACATCGTAAGACGGCTTTTGGTTTCTCGGTACTTAAGTGCAAGTAAAAAGTTCTGTAGGCATCTGTGAGCCTCCTTTACTACGTAATAGGCCCTGGTTGGCTGTCTTGTAACTCTGGAGAGTACAGTCCAGTTTAAACAGTCGCACAACTATCAATTATGTGTTTTTGGTCTGTGCTCAAATTTTCAGTATTTTCCGGGTTTTTTTTGCCAATGTAGAAATACATAACAGAGGTAACCTAGAATGACAGCTTCAGTAGGATTTCGCATGCCATCATCTTGGGTTTGATTGGACCAGAAAGTTCTTTCTCTATTAAATTCTATCAGGTGTCAGACCGGGAGTTCGTTCGTATGAAAAATGTACACAAAATATTGCATTTACTTATTTATTTCCTTCATATTTTAACATCTGCAATGACACCGTCGTTTTTTCCTTTTTCTTTTCATGTTCTTACGAGAGTGCAGTTTCACGCGAATGTGTTTAGTTAAGAGGTAATAACTTTGTTCTTATTTAAAAAGATTTATCAGTGATTAAGAACGAATTCTGCATTGCTCCCGTTGGTTTTGAACGCTAATCAAATAGAGAATTGCACTAAGTATTCTAATAGCATATTTCAAATTTAAAAATTTGTACGCAATAAGTAATTAATTTATAACACACCACGCATCTAAAAATGCATCACACGTGATGAAACTATATAACTATGACAGAAATATGGTAAAAACAAAAATTTTCCTATTTGAGAATTTTTATTGAAAGCATTAAAACCAAAACTTCTACTCATTTGTGGCAAAGGAAAGAGCTATACCACACACCCCGAAATTTTTATGTGAGTTTAGTGCCACCAATGGCACCTTTTACGCGCAACACATTATCCATAATTGAATCATACTATTTTTACTAATTTTGGAAAACATGGGGAAAACAGCATTTTTTCGGAACTTCAACCCATTACGGCAAATCTAGAAATGGTCAGAAAAAATTTAAATTTTTTATGTGCACTTTGCTCTACCAATGGCACCTTTTCTGCACTACCCATCATCGAAATAAAAAAAAGTTGTTTTTCGACCCACCGTAATGTACTGTCGACCCCGATAACTCGAAGCCTTGTAACGCAAATATTCCTTTATCTCGAAGTTTCCATTCGGTCCCACAATAATTTAATATTTTCAGTACAAAGTTGTCTATATCTCGTCCTTTGAAATCTAAGTGTTTTAGAGACTTTTGTTTCCATTGCACGCATAAAAAAGCAGTCAAATTAAGAAAAAAAAGTGTTTTTTTCCTGTAACACATTGCTTTGCTTATTAGTTTGTGTGAGGGGTATAATCTATTACAAAAGTGCTCCTTAGTACATACGGTCTTCCAAGATTACGACCTAAAATTGTATTGCTAGCTAAATTTTAAGAGACTTAAAATTTTGCCAAAAAAGTAGTCTTTATTTTATGGATGATTCAAATAATCAGCTTTTAGGGCAAAAAGACGTTTAAAGGTAATTAAAACTAAAATCAAGGTTAAAAAAAAAGGACCTGCAACATACAAACTAAATGACGTTTCAAGAATCGGTAAAAATAGTAAGCAGTCAGAAAGAAAAGAAAAGGAAAAAAAAATCTTCCCTTTTCGAAGTATCTCATCAAAATTTATTCTCTGTAAAGATATCTTCGAGTGGTACGAATAATTAATTTTATCCAAGCAATAAGTGTTATAGTAAAGTCAGACCAAACAACGTAAGTAGAAGCACAAATTTGTAAATTACAGCAGACACGTGTTTCGACGTTACAGGGAACGCCTTTTTCAATGCAAAAAATAATGAGCTTATGGATGAAAAGACATCCGACAAAATAAGTGTTATAGTCTAGTCATTATACACTACTCCTGCAAAAAAAATAAAATAAAAACTATTCAGAAGACTGCAAAAAGAACTTCCGATAGCTCCAACTACCGATTACTCGAAGGTTTAGCCAGTCCCTTGGGAATTTGAGTTATTAAGAGTTGACTGCAGTTGCAGTATGTGTATACTTAGACCATGGGGGGGGGGGGGGGACCTAACATTAGTGTTCAAAGGGGTTGCAAAGCCTGAAAACCCCTGCCGTAAATCATAAAAGGAGTTTTTAGTTTACATGCAGGTTAGCTTTTGATTCCCTCATGAAATTGTATGAACATTTTGGCGTGATTATTTGATGACTAGCCATTTTGTTTTCTTCTTCCATTTCTTTAATTATCGGTATATTTCTTAGAAAAACTTAAAAACTTTTTCCACCTGTATTAAAGTTAAATAAAAATGTTGTTGATCAGTTAAAAATAAATGCTAATTAATTCGTTAAGGGATCAAATTTTGATGATTACGTTTTCTGAAGTGGTTGATTGAACAAGCAAATATTCCTTCGAGCATCTTTTTTATCATTGATTTTTGTTTACTTTATTCAGGAAATAAATTTGGTACTTGACTTTTATTAAAATCTTGTCGAGTCCGTTTGAGGTGCTGAGGACTGAGTTTGTGAAGGGGGAAAAAATGTTAATGGTAAGAAAAGTCACGAATGTGTTGAACTGCATCAACTTTAAGAGACACAACAAATGTATTGGTTTTCATTAAAAGTTTTCAACCATATGTCTTAATTTGCACATAGTTTTAATTTTATGTGATTTATTTATTTTTTAAATATTAGACAGAACTCGGGCTCTTAGCGTGTGAAAATGAAGGGGGATTTGAGGACTGTAGCGCTGTCACATTTTTTTTGTTGAATTATTAAACTCAGTATATATATATATTTTCATGTGTTTGTTTAACTTTTATGTTTTGATTTAAGTATTTAAGTTTCTGTTTCTTGTAAAAAAAACCCGAGAACTTGGCGCTTTACTTCAAATTTAACGAGTCAGTCTCACAGTTAGTAGTGGCTTCACTACGGAGGGGGGGGGGGGGTGGCCGTCCACCCGGGGTGTCACCCGTCTGGGAGCTGACAGCCAAGACACCCAAAGTGAAATTGCAAGTTTTTGAAAAAATATGAAGCTAAACTGCATTTATAAGACTACAAAGTTGAAAATTTTCCGAGCGGTAAACCCCCGGACTCCCATTTTTATTAGTATTTTGTACATTAGCGCACTTGAAGTTTCGTTATAACACAAAGAGTAGTTGTTTCTGAAGTGTAGTTGTTTCTGAAAAGTGCATGACTTTCATGTTTTCAAATTTTTTTTTATGCGTTCGTAAGGGGGGGGGGGGGCGGAGAGGGGGGCACCACAATTTATCGCCACGGGTGTCACCCATGCTAGGTACGCCACTGCTTTTAGTAGCGAACTGATTAGTTTGCTATGAGGAACTAATTCTGAAAATTTTTTTTAACTATAAATTTGTGGTGCAAAAAATCCTAAATTTACTGGGCTAAAGACACTTACGTCGAGAAAATGCACCGTTCACGGCAAAACCACGTGACCTGTGACGTATCGCTCGACTGACGCAAGTTGGAATACGTAGCCACAACGTATGAAATTTAAAGCTTCTTAGATTTTTCCGAGACCCCTCGTTAGATCCAGACAAAATTACCATGAAATCATCTGGAAAGTAGACCCTTTCAAACAAAAAAAGAATTTTTCCAATCGGTCCAGGAATCTTGGAGAAATCAGAAACCATACATAAAAAGCCGCATACGAATACATAATATATTTTGAAATCTGTTTAAAATGCTTGCTTTTTACAGCTATTTACAAACCGCGTTAAGAAAAAATCATTAAAGCTTGTCCGCGAAGAGAAGGCGGCTGACCTTGAAGCAAGCACATCATTTGTATCGTTTGTAATAGGTTGATTGTTAATATTTTATGATAGATAGGATCAGTGAGAACGACTCTCACTTTTAGGGGCTTTTTGGTTGATTCTAACTTCTGCAAATAATACACAATGAGGTTTCGCATCAAGATCATCCGCCTTCTCTTCACGGTCAAGCTATAACAGAATAAAAAGTCATGTGCTGGTATTATTTTTGACCTGCTAAATAATGCCCTGTAAAGAGCGGGATAGCTCAGGGTGGTATTTTTCAACTACCGTGCCGGTTCCAACGTAAATTGGTGACTTTGCAAATGAGAAATTAATGGTTGAATCATTGAAAATGGTATTTACACCGACAATTAAGTAATAAGGCAGACTTTAAAACGAGAATTGCAAGCTTGTGTTTTGGAAATATAAGATTATTTCAAACGTACTTGGGGAATGGAGTTGTGTGATAGAATTTGTTCCGTAAGGATTTCGTCATACCGCTTTTAGTTCTTATATTTTGCTCATGTTCCAGATTTTAATTGCAACATGCTCTTTTCAGATTTAAAAAAAAAAAAAAATCGGACCTGCTTCGAAAATAAATTTTTGAGGAGCTCCGAATTTGCCGAATGGAACTCAGAACTTCACTGAAGGATAAAAGACGAGCCTACTCACATTACCTGCATTTAATGAGAAGAGATATTAGGCATTCTTAAAAAATTGCGATACTGCACCCCTGCCTCGAAATTTTCCGAATCGTCAAAGATTGCCAATTCAAGAAATTGTTGGGAGGTCACAGTGACCTCCTGTGACATCCTATCGGTGCACTCCTAACCTCGGTACATAAAACACTTTAGTAATCTACTTTAAAATGCGTTTCTAAAGGTCAAACACCTTTATCATGCATGTTTGTAAAAAAAAATATGTTGTACTCCACTTCGACCTTCTAGCTACTAATTTTAACATGCTTCACTTAAGAATGCATTAACAACTAACTAACAACATTAATAATCAGTTAATTGAACGTATTGCCGTTCTTTTTATACTTTACTAACTTGCATAATAAGCATTAAAGTTATATCTAGTACCGACAACTGAAACAATGGACCCAAACAATTGTTTCTTTTTCGAAACTTTAAAACGAAAAATATGATCGGACAAAACTTCAAAAACTTAAGAAACCAAAGAGAAAACGTAATTTATGTTGAAAACGGAAGCGATTTTGGAAATATGATGAAGTAGAAAGCTGAGAGCCATTTTTTAGAAACATAACCTTCTCTCCCTCCAGTGACAGTTGTGTTGATAAAAATAACGCAATTATCTTCTTTTAAAATATTACTACAGATTATGCATAAATATCTCGACAGTTCGATGTACGATAAATGTGTTCATTTGTCTCGAAACAAAAGTTATTTATTATTTATTTTTGTAGATTGCACTAAGCAAGTAATAACTTTTTATTTTTGGTAAGTTTTAACCATTTTCAGCATACACTGTAATTTTATAAAAAGAAAGAAGTAAAATAACTGTTTGGTACAGCGGGAACCCCCCCCCCCAAAAAAAAAGAGATAAATGCGCTGTGTTCGGCTTCACACCTGATTATTATTTTATCTCAATATGATTACCGTGAAGTCTGAAATTTATTCTTTATGTGGGGCTAAAACTTTT
This sequence comes from Uloborus diversus, assembly GCF_026930045.1. Lineage (NCBI taxonomy): Eukaryota > Metazoa > Arthropoda > Arachnida > Araneae > Uloboridae > Uloborus > Uloborus diversus. The sequence continues at coordinate 48,389,767 of NC_072734.1, read as the reverse complement.
TTCTCCATGGTTTTTGTTCCCAATTTAATTTACATAATTTCTTTATAAGGTTGTGGCAACAGTCTAAAAAATACTTCGACTTTGATTAATATTCGAATTGAGTGTGTTGTGTTCTGTGTGCGAGTTGTTTTGTGCTTTTTTCATTACGAGTTGTGTGAATCTATTCTTGAGTTTGTGTTTTGAGTATTTTTGTGCGAATTTACAGTCCACTAATAAAATCGAATTTTGTGATCTATGAATGAGTCATCATTTTGTATTCTGTGTTTCATTTATGATTCGTATTTATCAATAACTTTTTTTCGCTGTGACGGCTATTTTATGCATGCATAACTTAAAAATAATTTAAATGTAAATTTATGTGTTCGTGGTTGTTAATATTGCGCACAAAATTTTATATGAGAAAGAATGTTTAAAGTCTTTTAAATGATTCTCTTGGTTTAAAAATTTGTTACCAAACTACAATTGTTTAAATAGTTTATTTAGCACTGAAATGTTGGTTTTCTAGAATTTAATACAAAATTCAGGATCTTTGTTTCCTTGCTACAGTTTACTCTTTCGCAGGGAACTTAAAACATTTTGTCGGAATGACTGATGAATTTTTTTTCTTTGCAGAAAATGATTTTTCAATTTTTTCTGGAATTAAATCATACTCAAACTTAATTTCCTCTTGTATAAAATAGAAAAAAAAAAGAAAGAAAGGAAAGTAATAAAAAGAAAAGGAAAAATACATGAATTTTGTGGTAACAAACTGTTGCGGATCAGAGTTGAAAAGTTTTATGAACAGAAAATGCAAAGTAAACATCTTTCCATTGTCCCTTTGTTATCTATTGTACAACTCTTACCTTCTTACTTCCTTTTGCAAAAAGGGAAGTATTGTATTCGCGAAAAATTTTTCACTCAAAAATAGACCTTAATTTCCATTTTGTTTAACCCCAATGAATGTTGAGGGTTTTTTTTTCGACCCGACCACACGTGCATACATACCTAAGAACGTATAAACGCCCGAAATATACATTTTGACGTTTTCCGAGTTAATTGCAAAGAGTTTTCTCGTGACGTCTGTATGTACATATGTATCGTATGTATGTCGCATAACTCAAGAACGGTATGTCCTAGAAAGTTGAAATTTGGTACGTAGACCCCTAGTGGGGTCTAGTTGTGCACCTCTCTTTTGGTTGCATTCGGGTGTTTCTAAAGGGGTCTTTTGAACCTTTTTGGGAGGAAATCATTGTTAATTTCGATGCAAACTAAGTGGTGTTATAATTTGGCGGACACTTGGTGATATATCGCCAGTATTTTGGTCGTCCAGTATATTTGGTTTGGCAACAAATTTGACGATTTTTTTTTAATTTTAAATTTGGTTTCAATTTGGCCACTGTTGGTGATATTTAGAGAGTTAACTATTGAATCACATTAAAATTGCAATATTGGAGAAATAACAGTAAATTGGTGTAAAAAGAAGTCATGTGATGCACACATCAGCTCGTTGCGTATGTGGCACCCTACCTATCGTTAAAATCAACGCTTGCGGTAGCAAAATTTTTGTATGGAAAAAAAAATGCGCAGGTTTTAAAAGCTTGAAAACTTGATTCAAACGCCACAGGTGTTTGAGAAACGAAAAGCAAAATAATCTTTATCCTTTGAAAAGAAACTTTTTGTGTGAGGGCTTTGAAATTATGATGGGCAAACGTCTGTGTGACGAAAAGTCGTACATTTGCTCTTCTTGCTTTCTTTCTTTCTCGTTGTCCGTGATTGCTTGTACTGCGTTGAGTACAGTTGTTGGTTATCAACAAAGCATCCGTTGAAACAAATGTGCATAACTAACACATTTCAAGTAGTTTTTGTTCTCGTTTATTATAATCTATGTTTTTCATTAAAATATGCAACTTTGCTGTGAATTTGCCTGGAACGGCTTGCTCGGGACCCGATTTGAGGTCCGATGAGTTCGAAGCTTAGCGACTGCCGATTGAGCCACTATGATTGTCAGTCTGAGCGCGTTGTGCGGCAATATTAGTATGTGTATAAGTAACAGATAATTTCTCCCCTAAAAAAGGAAGAAGATTATCTACAATGACCCATTATCTTTTTTTATGTTAAAAAATTCATGATGTACACAATCAATGCTATTCCAAAAGTGATTGATGGATAAGTAAAATATTTGCCTGTAATGTAAATATTTCACTTCTATCGTGTGTTTTGTGTCTTTACGAGGCACCTTGCTTTTCAACGTCTCGTTAACAATGCTAAGTAATTTTGTTACAGAACATAATTTTTGACAGTAATCAACAGTGTTATCAATATTACCGGGATGCATCTAAACAACCTTTACTTAGCTGGAGACCATGCAATAATTTGGAGACTGCTGATTGGCGACCACTTTAAGACTTTCTTTTATAGCTCGTTTTGCTTGCTCTTATTGTTTCATTTCGATGTAAGGTCTTCTAGATATTATTTGAAAGGTGTGTGTGGGGGGGGTTAAAAGCACTTAAACGGGAATTAAGAATTTCAGAGGAACAAAATTTGTTCATATGCGTTTGATGGTTAAAAAATCATGGCAGATGCACTTTGGTCGGCTTGCCAATCGGGAATCCCAAAACTTTTACAAGGTCCTTAGCTGAGTAAGGGTAGTTTATATGCTAACGGGATTATCAATTCTCCAGATTACATTTGATCCCAGTTAGTGCGGATAAACAAATTTGTACCATATTTATAACTCTGTACTTTTGAAAATATTAACGCAGAGCTTTCTATAAGGGTATGTAATTTTGTACCTGTGAAATTACGCACGATTAAATATAGCCAGCTATATTGACAAATAATTATGCTCAATTTCCATTGAATCCTATTATTCTCAACCATATTATCATCTCGTCTTTAGATCAGTCGCTTCTGTATAGATGGAGTCGAGGATTAACGAATGAGAGCTTACCCATCTCTGCAAATCTGATTTGCTTAATAAAGGGCTTTTCAGATCCATTGTCCTCATAAATAGGGCCTCAATAACAGGGATTGAGATATTCACAGCTTCGACTTCAAGATTCTGGCATCCATGCATTGAGCATTGAAAATTTGAATCGCTCAGGATGAAAGGAAATTTAATCCGTGTTTGATAGTATGTATAGTTAGTTCCTCTCAATAGACTTCATGATGCTTTTAATTTTTATAATTTCATAAATCAAATTAGTGAAATACTAATTACTGCTTTAGTCATGCAGTGTTAGCTTTAGAGACAAGGTAGGGGTGATTTGGGCGTCGCCCCCTTCTTGAAGCGATGATATAAGGGTTCCCTGGTTGCTATTATTATTATTATTATTATTATTATTTTCTTAAAAAGTTATTGATGATGATAAGCTAAAAAAAAACTAACCGCACATTATTGATCAAAAAAAAACTTCTGTTTTCAAACTTTGATTGTCCATTCAACTTCCGTTTGTTTTTTAAAATATTTTTCAGTTCAATTATGAGCTGTTCAAATCAATAGATAATAAAATGATAGTGAAAATGATATAGTAAAAATATATAGAAACATGTTTCCATTGCGGCTAAATGTATTTTGTTCAGTAAACACCTTTTACTAAAGAAAGAAAGAAACCGCAAACATTTCTTGAATTATCAAGTATTCAGCACAGTTAAGAGAGGTTAACCATCGAATCGAAACAGGTGCTTATAAAATTTTGCATTGAAAAAGAAAATTCATTTTTAAAGAAATGCTTCCAATTCAAACATAATTATTTTTTATTTTGATCCTCGTCTCAAAAAGCTTTTTTCATACAAAAAAAAAAAAAACCTTTTGCGTGTGCACATTTTGTTGAGAAGATTTTGCCGATTTTCAACTTTTCCCAACAGGCACTAGCGCAGGCAGAACCTACCTTCTGTGGGGTGAGGGGTCTTAACAATCTTAATGTATGGATGCCAATTGTCTTATTAGGATTGGCAATATGTGTAAAAACCGAAAGTTTTGGGGAGGTGGGGACCCTCAAAACTCGTACCTACTGGGAGATTTTCTTTCGTAGATGCCATTTTACCTTACCGATGTCAGCGTACCCTACATGCTTTAAGCCAATATTGTACCAATGGGTAAAAAAATTGACAAGTTACTAAGATAGAGAACAAAATGAAAAAAAAAGTACAAATCTCAGTTTTTTCAAGTTTTCCTGATCAGTGTAAGACTTTATAAACACGCTTATAGATGTACAGTTTTCATGTGCTTTGAAAGTATTTTTCGTTTTGTTTAGTGCATCCTAGTAATCTTACTATAATAAAAGAAATGCAGCGATGTTTTCGTAAAGAGAAGGCTCTTGAAATGCTATGTTTGCCGTAAGTTAAATGAAATTCCTATGTCAATAAAACCTTGAAAGGAAGCAAACATTTCCAAAGTGAAAAGCAAAAAGTAATGGACGTGAAAAAAATGCTGAAAGGCTTAGTGTGCGAGAAAATTTGCATTACATAAAAATGTAAATGTTTTAATTTTTTTTTTTTTTTTTTTTGAAAGCTCAATTATCTTCATTGAATACTCACCAAAATTATGCTTTTTTTTTAACATTTGAGGTAGTGAGAAGTTAGTGATGGGCATAATCGAGATCCTTTGATAATAGAGATCTCGGGAATCGGGTACTTCTGATAATCGGAGTGATTGATAATCGAGAACTTTTCAAGCCGATCACTCGAGTGATTGATTATCGAAATCTTTTGAAATCGAGAACTCGAGCGATTGATAATCGAGATCTTCCGAATCGAGTACTCGAGCGATTGACTTCTCGAGATCTTTGGAATCGAGTACTCGAGCGATTGACTTCTCGAGATCTTTGGAATCGAGTACTCGAGCCATTGACTTCTCGAGATCTTTGGAATCGAGTACTCGAGCCATTGACTTCTCGAGATCTTTGGAATCGAGTTCTTGAGCGATTGACTTCTCGAGATCTTTGGAATCGAGTACTCGAGCGATTGACTTTTCGAGATCTTTATAATCGAGTACTCGAGCGATTGACTTCTCGAGATCTTTATAATCGAGAACTCGAGCGATTGACTTCTCGAGATCTTTTGAATCGAGATGTCGAGATGTTTTCACCTCGAAAAAAAAGAGGTAGTGAGAAGCAAAGGGATGCAAGTGGACTATTTTAAGTTTAGAGTAAAACGCGTTTAAAGATCAGATCCTAGGTAGGCTTTCATTGAAATTTTTTCTAAATCATGCTATACAGCAGCACCTACCAGGGCTACTAGTACAATCTCTTGTCCCAAGACAGAGGAGAGGTTCACCTATCATTTGTACTGGTTATCTCCAAATTTTTAATTTTGCCACTTGCATCCCTTTGCTTCTCACTGCGTCAAATAGAAATCTGTACCTCAAAGTCAGACAAACGTAAGTCCAAAAATTTTTAATTTTCGTGTGTGATTACTGCTTTATATATACACTAGTGGTACCCGCACGGCTTCGATCGTAATAGAAAAATTAAAACGTCTTTTGGTTCACCTGTATATTTACAAATAATGTATGGTGAATTTTTTTGCCAATTGGCTTGTATCCATGTTACGGTTCCACATTATGATAATTTCATATCTCGCCAATTGGCTTTTGCCCCATGTATAATTTCGTAATTTACTCGTCCATCTTATGATAGTTTTGTTCTTAAAATTGGAATAGAAAAAGAACCACATTGAATTTTCGAAAAATCGCTTCGAGGTGCACACCCATATGATACAAACTAACTTTGTGCCAAATTTCATGAAAATCGGCCGAACGGGCTAGGCGCTATGTGCGTCACAGAGATCCAGACATCATACAGACGTCCAGACATCCTACAGACATCCAGACATCCTCCTGACATCCAGATAGAGAGACTTTCAGGTTTATTATTAGTAAAGATATAGCATCTTATTCCACATCGAGTCATCACAACGTAATTATTTTAAAAAAATATTCCTTTATAATTATTTACCAGCATAAAAGAGTAAGCCCCTTCCTTTGTATTTTCCTGACGAAAGTTTTTTCGCTCTCCTGCAGAGTAGTAATAATGTGACTTACGTTAGTCTGGCTCTGAAGTACAGAAATTGCGACTGCATTTCATCTAAAACTTCCCCAAGAAAGCACATGAAACCGCCCTCTTCCCGCAATATTTTGCTCTACTTTCATTAAAATTGGATAAATTAAATGAATTTAAGATATATTAGGGATAAATTTTCGGAATTTAAGTGTTTTATTTTCATGAATTGTGAAATCCACTTTCGGTGTCATCCTTTTTGATAACGTCTCCCGGGTCGGACTGCCATCTTCGACCCCTCCCAGATGACGTTACTCCTGTGCTTAGAAATATCTGTACCTCAGAGCGAGATTAACATAAATCCAAAAATTGCGATTTTCCGTTTATTTGTACATTGTATGTAGAATCCCATGCATCGAACCATGTGAACGTAATTCTAAAAAAAAGTCTTTTGTAATTGTTTAACAAAGTTGAAAGAGCACGCTTCCTAATCCTGAGCATGTGCCAGACAAACGTTTTCCCTCTCTCATGTAAAGTAGTGATTATGGGACTAACGTTAGTCTGACTCTGAATTACAGATATTACCAGCATTGAGGGTGAAATATTACACATTTTTAGCAGCTAGTAGCAATGCCTCAACACTGAAGAAAACGCCATTTTTCCTCTAAACTGAGCGAGGAATTCCATTTCAAAAACCAGCTCACGTTCATTAATGATGTTAAAGAAAATAAATGCTTTTCTTCGGAGATTTTTCTTTTAAACACTTAGCATACAAATACGGCAGTAATGCTTAGGTTTTGAACTTTCAATAAGAATACAAAATGCTTTTATTCACAAAACGCGAAAGAACTATTTGCTTTGCATTCGACGCATTGTCAAAATGCTTCTAAGATTCAAATTTAAGAGACAAACTTTTCTTTTGTGGAGAAAAATCAAGGTCTTAAATTGCAAGACTGAAAGCGGAAATATTCTCCTTGAAGTTAACGCACTGCTTTTAAAATGGAAGAAATCATGGAGTTCTAAGAACAACTGTTGTTGATTTCGTTGAGTGCTTATAGAAGGATCGACAACCTTTTTTGTCGAGAAGGGTTCGTTACCATACTTTAAAATTAAAGTTCTGTTTACGGAAAAGCTTCTTATTGGAAATATATTTAAATTTTAGTGAATAGCATTTGCTGACATTTTTATGATGCTTGAAGCTTATTTATTTTGAAATTTAAACATGCTTCACCGGTAACAACAACTTACATGATTGCAGTTGAAATTCTTTTTTTTTTTTTCAGTTATTTCTTTGAAAAAAGGAAAAAAAGTGGGAGGGAGAAACAGTAAAGCGGGAAGAATAGCTTAGTACCCTTTACAGAAACAACCAACATCAAATAAAGCACGAAAATAAAATAAAGTAACTCTGTAAAATTAAGAATTTAAGATTTAAATTAAAAGGAGAAATTTATTTTCCGTTGACTTTACTATGACGAAAGTAGTGAGTTGTTTTGTGTGTCGGTCTGATTCAATTTATGAACTGTCGATTTTTTACTGATGCATTTCTAACAAAGGCAATAAAAGGAGAGACATCAAGACAAGGTAAAGTCAAATCAATGAGCCATTTGTTAGCTCAAATTTGAAAAAATGGAAGTACAGTAAAACTCGAATCATCCAAATTCCTGTTATCCGAATAGCTGATTAACCGAATCGCTTTTAGAATTGTGATTTGCAAAATGATGACTGTCTACGCGCTACTCCCTCCGCGAAACTAGTCAAACAGTTTACTTTGACTGAGATATTCAACAAGCAATGACTTTGATATAAAGTACGATGTGTACGTACTACGGTGTGTGTACGTTCTGTTGTAATGTACAGCAGTTGTAAAGTTGTAAGTGAAACAAAACTCTTTCTTCAAAAATATTTTTTTCTCCTATTTCTAACATACATTGAATAATGTATTAAAATAGATCTTGTTTTCGAAAAAATCCAATTATCCGAATTTTTGATTTTCCGAAGGGGGTCTTAATTAATTCGGATAACTTGTGTTATACTGCTTTGCGTTTGAGGCAAATTTTACTTATGAAAGGCTGTGAAATCAATTTACTTTAATAGCATATGCAAAGACATGACATTGCACTACACATTTACAAGGCAATAATCCTGGTTATTCAGAAAGATTGCTTCCATTGAATTCGGAACTCCAGCGCTCGAATACGCTACCTTGCGGTGATTTACAAAACTGCATATGAAACTGAAACATTGCCACGTTGCGTTCCACGTGTGTCTGTTGACGTAAACACAGGCAGTTTGTTCTGAGTACTTATTAACGTAATCGATGTGTTTTAGTTTGCTTTCAGCTACAGAAATTAATTCGTCCCTTAGTAGTATTCTCGAGTTTCTCAAAATAATGTTAGTTTTCATTATTTCCTTAATAATTGGTGAAAGCGAAAATTCTGGATTAACAAACTTGGATAACGTTATACAAGGTAAAAAATTCTATTGTTTTGTATGAATTTGTAAGAATATGGGTTTTTTTTTAATCTTAAATTAATTAAACTTACCATATTTTACAGCAGCATTTAGTTGGAATGGACGGTATGCAAAATATTTTCTTGAATATATTATCGTAGAACAAAATGAATAACCGAGAAAGAATTTACTTTATTCCTTTTATTTTCAGCTGAAAGGTTTCGCCAAATTTGTTTAGGGTTATAGTTTTAGTATAGAGCGACCAAAGTAGCATTGGCGAGATTTCGCGTTTTTAGTTAAACCATTTTTAATTTTTATCATGAGTGGAATAAAATGGTAGTAAAATTACAGAATTCGATAAGTGAAAAGAAATAATGGTCAATCAACTGAAAAGAAAACTACCACCATATATCCGTGAGAATTTTGTTGATGATTTGCATAACATGACACAATTAAATCGCAACTCAGAAATTAGAAAAATCGAAACAGAAAATTTTTAAATTAACCGATTCGGGAATTCGAGAGAAATACATCAGCTACAAATGGAAAACAATAAGCGCTAGCCAAGCAAGGCAAAAAAGTATCATCTTCTTTCGATAACAATTTGTAATGTCATATTGAATTTTCTAGCATTAATTGTTATTCTTGTCAGGCCACAATTATTATTTAGTTTTATCAAGAATTGATAAATGTCGAATTCAACATCGTGGAAATAGCTGCTTAGAACTACGAACTACGTAGTTTGCATTAATCTTTGACGTTTAGTAATGCTTCTTGAATTCTCATTTCTTTCTACGTGGGCCAGAATATCCACAAGACTTTGAAAATTAATTTAAAAAGAATAAAGCGAAAAAATCATACGTACGAACAAAAATCACAACACTTTTAGCATTTTCTAAGTTACCATGTGCGTTTGTTTTAGTTTTTAAGTCCGCCATTAGACAGTGACTTCAGTGCCCCCTATAGTTCGTTGGAGTTGCGAATAGCTATGTCATACCAAGGCTTCACTCGATGCGTGTCTTATCAGGCTCAATCATTTCTCAAAAGATCAAAGGCGCCGCCTTGCCCGTAAGATGGCGCTGTAGTATAATCGGGGAAAATCATTTGTTTACATTAGTTAACGTGTTATTTTTGCTGTAAAAAGTGATGTTTTTTCAATCTTTAACATAAAATTTTATTGATATGGTTAACCGATGTGTAGTACAGGTGAATTGATGCCGGAACGGCGTACCAGGTCTGTTTTTCAAGGAAAATAAATTCCCTTTTCAGGTAAAGCTGGTCCCAACTCAGTATTCAACTATTTCTCATTGGCGTTCACTTCTGGTAAAATGCATCCCTGAAGCACAAGGAACTCCAAAGCATTTTGAGCCTTGGTCTCACTTTTAGTAAGTCGGCCCCAGGGATTACGTATAAATTTTTTGAGACATTTAATGGGTGCGAGTCTGGAATCACTCCCTGCTTGGCGCAATTTCCAAAAATCGCCAACTCGTCACGCTGGCGCGTGACGAGTTGGCGCGATTTCAACCAATCACACGCCTCAGACGGCAGAATCCAAAAAAAAAAAACAGTTGGCTCTCTGTTTAACGACGCTCTTTTTAACGACTTTCTCTATTTAACGACGATTTTTCACGGTCCCAGATGGTGCACTGTAGTGTTAAGAGCATTCTATTTAAGGACGATTTCTACTTAAGGACGATTTTTTGTGGCCCCTTCTTGAAAGTCGTTCAACAGAGAGCCAACTGTAGCTCGATTTCAACCAATCACTAGATTTGGCGCACTATCGCCATTTGGTGAATAAGTGGGCGATTCAAGGAATCACCCCATTTAATGTGAGTTGATATCGAGAAGGGTTCGAACATTACTCTTCCTCTAAATTTAAAAAAAAAATGTCTGAGAAGGAAACCTTGTTTAGAAATTATATAGTATTTTACTGCATATTTAAAGGTGGTATTTAATGGCGCAATCGTCAAGATTTCGACAATAATTGTTTTATTTTCACAAAATCGGTAAGACTGTAATACATATTTGCTCTTTTGATATTATTTAGTTACAGGTACGTCGCTCAGCTTGATAAATTTTCTCTTTACCTTTATTTGGCGAAAACTGAAAAATTGCACTTATATCATCGTCGGCGAAAATTAAAAAATAAGGCTTACATTGTCGTGTGTTTGCTTCTTTTTCTAATTTTACAAAATTTACACACTTTCAATTTTTACTTATGACAAGGTTAATTTATTCTGCTGATTATGTCACATAATAATGAAGAATTGAAATTGATTTAGCGAAATATTTTAACGAGATTTCTCATATTATTTTAACATCTCGTTTTTTATTTGGCGAATTATTTTACTTTGTTTTATTAAAAACAAAATAACATACTACTTCGAAAAATAAATAAATTCGATAATCGATAGCATTTAAAGTTTTATTACATATAATTTTATTACCTATGTATTTATTAAAAATTTCAATATTCCTCTCAGTAAATGAAACCACCCACGAAACGACACTAAAAGTTTCAGTAAAATACTGAACAAACCGCTGAACAAACTATATTTGACAACAATAAAAGCTTTATTTTATTGAAACCAAAAAACCGAATACGGGGGCAACAAACAAAATGAAAAATAATCGCCAAGAGTTGAAATGCATCGTGACGCACATATATGTAATTCTTTGGCGTCACAAAATTTGACAGCATTATATTTCTTGCCGTTTAATATTCACATTAAAATCATGGGGGAATTATCGAGTCGCGGAACATGTGAAATTGGCGAAAACTTTTTCTATTGCTAAAATTGCTGTCGCCAATGTTTGTTCTTTTGATACTTTGATGGAACTTTTGTTTTTTAATTAATTAATACATTTATCTGGCGAATTATTTTACACTTTAATTGATCCTTGACTGAATACAGTAACATGGTTGCTTCCTAATACTGTTTAGTTTTGATTTGGCGGATTACGAAATAGTTTAATTTAATTTTCCATTTATTTATTTATTTTTTCATTTTAATGTAACTTTTTATGCTACTTAATGGCTTTTTTCTTTAAATTTGATCTTTAACAAATAATTTAAAAATTTGTGGAACTTTTCATGTTTTTTTGTGCAATAATGTATTTATGTGGCGAAGTTTCTCCCCTTTAAATTTCCTCACAATGCGTAAACATTGGAATATCGTTTACCTTTTTGACGGCTTGTTTTTATTTTTTTTAACTGTTATTATTATTTTTCTTTTTTTTTTTTTCAACATGCAAAAGTTTTATTCAAGAAAAAAAAAAAGAAGGAATTTTTATTATTATTTTTTTAAAGGCTCGAATGTATAGGTTTATATAAATCTTTGAATGAAAGCTGCCATGTTTTCCTTTTTTGAAATTTTTATTGGCATGTTTTTCCGGGTGAATTCATTATTGTTTCAATGTACTTTTAAATGATTCAAATTTCTTGTTTTTTAACATTCAACGTAATCCTTTATGATATAAATTGTAATTTATAATGATCGATACTAACGATCAGTTTTATGGCAAAATTTTTATTTGATATGTTTTCTACTTACTTTTCTTTAGAAAAATTGTACCTCTGTGCATTTTTTGTGCATTTTAATAGTTTTTATTATAAAAAAAACTAAAGATATCAAATTGCGCTATTCACCATTTTCAGAACATGTTTTTAAAAAATAACTAATTTTGAATTAAACTTTAAATTATAAGGAATAAAAATACTAAAAGCTCTTTGAATGTTTCCATAAATATATTTATCAACTAACAAAAATATCCGGCGTTGCCTGGGTTAGTAATAATTATGAGTTATAATCGCTACTTTCATTTGTTTTCTGTTTTAACTGATAAATATATTTATCAGTTGTGCTTGATGAAGCATATGTAATTAATCTTTGCATAATAAAACCAAAAAAAAAAAAAAAAACTTTTTCTTGATACAAATTATTAAGCATTGTTCATACGTTTAATAGACAGTATGGTTTCCTCCATAAGATGTAATGTTGAATTATATAATATTACGCATTGTTTCATTCAGAGTCAAATTTCCAATGTTTCTTTTTTATTAATTGGAAGCAAAAATTACCCCCCCCCGCTCCCCCCCCCCCCCAAAAAAAAAGAAAAAATAACAGTATATCCAAAACATTTATTCACATACGTTTTCGAACAGAAAACTTCTTTTTAAGCTCGTTTCAAATTGTTATTCAATGTATAAATTGCAATAAATGCTCATTCCTATTTATATTTATTGAAGGTTTGCAGTTACATTACTTAAATAATTTTGAAAATGCTTATTGCGAAAGTTTGAAAAATTAATCACAACATTTTTTCATACACGGAATTTACATTGATTTGTCTTCCTCAGCTGATTTTATTTCCAAACTTAATTTTCTTGAAAACAAAATTTCATATTTTTTTACTTTTTGCCTAAAATATCTTTTCAAACACTTTTCCTCAGGAAGAAAAAAACCGCTTTTAAATTAACTCAAATACTTTTGAACTCTATTTTGAATAACTATTCTCTTTAAGAATAATCTTATCTGTTGTTTATATAGTTAAAAGTTGCCACAAAATCCACCAGATGTCACTGGAGTCTGACCAGTTTTTTCGTTTGATTGATCGGTTTCATACTACTACTTTTATTGAAATGACTGAGCCTGATCAGACGCGTATCAAGTGAAGCCTTGGTCATACAAATAACCTACGTGCATAAATACATACGTATACTGGCTGAAGAGGAATAATCAATAGGGAATGGAGAAGTACAGTTTCGTATCGTGAGAGCCGAAGGTACCCCCATCTAGTGAGAGGCCGTGGTACTAAATGGCGAGCCGTCGAGGGAGGTGACACATGAGAATGAATGCCAGCCCCTGGAGTTTTGCAAATAGTGAGAAGTCAATATGTACCCAATTAGAAAAAAGAAATAAAATTTAGTGCAGGGGTTTCGAAAGTGGGTGCCGCAAGGGGCGGCAAGGGATCTCACTAAGAGGTCTCACTGTTCATTCATTGATTGTAATATTGATATGTAATAGATATAGGCTAGGCTGCCGGAGAAAATTCTAATACTTCAGGGGATGCCGCAAATGGGAAAAGTTAGGAAACTCGTAATTACTAGAATAAAATAATTCTTAGCTTAAAAACCTACTTCATCTTACATAAGTTCTTGCCTCCCCCCCTCCTATAATAGCTCAACTTCTTTTATTAGAAATGAAGGACAGAAAATCGAAGCACACAGCTTCGGAAAAATTGAGAAACTCATGACAGAATCGATAATATTTAAATTCAGAGTGTTTATAGTAGCTATTCAGAAAACAAATTTGTGACGGTCATAACAATGCTATCTTGGTAGAATTCAACATAATTATTAATATGAATAATGGGGGGGGGGGGGATACAAATTTTGATTTTGTCTTCAATCAGCTTTTTCTATTCACATGCATAGCTAGCTAAAGAAAAAGTGTAGAAATACCAAAACTAAACCAAATACCAATTACCAAAACCAACCATTTCTTGAAACAAAAATGAAACTGCACTTTCTAAAGATCTTGACAAGGTGTTTATTAGTCGTCCCTGCTTAAACAAATTCGTTGTTTCAGAAAGACCCCTGCCATCTAAGATCATTACCTGTTTTAATTTATTGCTCTTACTTAATTTTTTATTTATTTAAATTTTTCTTAGCAAAAATGTTTGCAAAAGCTGACCAGTGTAATTGAATTATCAGGGGGAAATTATTCGATTGAACTGGGTGATTTATCATTGCATCTATGGAGAAATATTCGGTTCTGGGATGTTTAATTTTTATAAACTGGGTACTTTTTATCCGTTGCCAGACTAAGACAGTATTTGCATAACGTTATTCAGATTTACTAGTTCTTATGAGTAAAAAAATAGGGTTTTGTGATAAAAATGATTCGTCCATAGCTTAGTAAACCTAACCTGACAGCGTTGTACTGCGAATCTGCGTGGTCTTCACAAAGCAACCAACTTAGGTTTCCCCTAACTATGCTTTCAAATTTTTGCAGGAAAAAAAAATTGCAACTCCAAAACAGGAAAATGGAAATTCCATTGAAAATTTGTACATTATTTTTGCCGAATGTATTAAATTATACTATTGGAGGAAAAGGTAAATGATAACTATTATTGAGTTAATTTCTTTCTCAAAAATGCGTCAAAAAATTCCATTTAGAGTAAAAGCTTTTAATCAAAAGCATTATATCTTTGTTTCTTTGAAATTCTTATGAAACTATCAAACAAACTTCACGTCAATTTATATCAAAACTGCCCGAAACCACCACAGTTACATTGAAACTAAATTACTTCTTTAATATGGCAGCAGATTTTTTAAAACTTTTTAGAAAAATCCTTTAATTACTGACAAAACTGCATTAAAATATTTTTAATTAACGGAAATTCCTTGAGAACATCACTTAATTCAGTCAAGAGCCCAAACATTAAATTTATTCAGAGTTCTAATTGTAGCCTCGGGGAATTAAAACGCGTTCGATTTTCTTCAACTTTATCTGCCACGAAACGCAAACAGGGGTTAAAGAGTCCTGAACTAAAAAAAGAAAAAAAACATGAATAAAAAAAATTCTTATAATTCCTTGACAACATCCAAGTCTCGAGGGAAACAAAGGCTTAGTTGGGAACTGGTCTTTCGAAGTTGAGGAATAATAGAACCTTTCATCCTCCCTCGTGTCTCTTCAAGCGGTTTAGTGTTCTTCGGAGCGAATCCAGTGGAGGCGCCGACTTAATTGGGGTTTCCCGCCTTTTTTTTCGACGGACATCCCGTCGAAAGTGGGTGTTTTTTATGTTTTGTTTTTTGGTTAATTTACCAGAGAACTGGACCGAGCAGTCTATTGTGTTTCTTTTTTTTGTGGCCATATTTAGAAGAGGTTTGGAAGAGCAGGATGTATTTACTTTTGTTTCGGTCGGTAAGGAGGAACTGTTAACTATTATTTTTGTATTTTGCGTTATTTTATGCGATTTTTTAATGCATACTGTAACTTTCTCATACCCGAAACGATCGAAAGGAGTGCTTTAAAAACGGAACGATGCAACCAGTGTGCGTTTGTTACCCGCAGTTTTAAGAACTTTGGAAGATAAGGAGTATTTACTTTTGTTTTAGATGGTAAGGAGGAACTACTGTTGTTATAGTTGGTGAGGAGGAACTACTTTTGTGATACTTTTTAAAGGAAGAACTAGTATTTTTATTAGGGTAGACCGGGCGCGTTTACGCAGTGTCCTTTTTTCAAAACAAATTCTAGATGGAGAGCCAACAGTCATAGCAGATTGATGCTGCTCCCTAGCAAATATTCTCACAAGTTTTTGAGCTTCAATTGAGCTTCGGTCTAGCATACAGAAAGAATAATCTGTTTTCTCACAAGTTGAGTAAGTTTTGTGTTGAAGTTTTGAAGCTTATTGTGAATAGATAACGCTTAGTTAAGAAAGAACAAATATATACAAACCAGCAGAATTTTATCCTTTTTAGAGAATTGTTTTTTTATGAACTAAAATGTTATTACACTTTTTTTCACTTTAAAAATAGATCCAAACTTGGCGACGGGGCAAGTTTACACGTTGCCGTCGGAGCATCTTTACGCACGTTCTTACTGTGTCTTACTTAAACGTGCCCCTGACACTTTTTTTCACTCTAAACTGTCTCAAACCTTTTTAGTATTTTCCGGCTCTTTAATTTTGAAAATCAACATTTAGTTTTTAATTAAGTTACACATTCGTATATTACAGCTTACAATCATATTGTGCTGTCTTCATGCCCCTTCAGCTTTATACACTAGTCGGTCTGTAAAAACTTTGCTTAATTTTAACGATGGTAAGACATTATGTTCAAAACACTAACAGAACCATGTTAGGTATCGAAATAAATATGCGTAAACATGACCCGTGTCCGGGGCAAGTTTACGCAAAAATAATCTTTTTAACGGTTAAAAACACAAACTGAACAACAACTGAATATACCAATTTTGACTCCATTCACTACTTCATTAAACCGCAACGTCTAAAGTTTCCTAAGTTAAAACATAAAAATTAGAAAATTCATTGAAAAAAATACGCATAAACGTGCCCCGGCCTACCCTATAGTTTTTGAGGAAGAAATAGTACTTTTGTTTTAGGTGGTAAGGAGGAACAGATGTAGCTATTCGTTTCGTATTAATGCTATTAATTTATGCACAATGTAATTTTTTTACCTACAAGAATCGTAAAGGAGTTTTTTAGCACAGAAGACGCAGCCATCTTGCGTTCCCTCGCATGCCCTTATTTTAATAAACTTTGGAATAGCAGGAGTATTTACTTTTGCTTTAGTTGTTAAGGAGGAACTAGTACTTTTGTTTCAGTTGGTAAGGAGGAGCTACTACTTTTTTTATTAGTTGGTAAGGAGGAACTAGTGCTTTCGTACTAGTGGGTAATGAGGAAAAGATATATCCAAAATTTTTGGATTTCTGTTAATCATGCGATTTTGTCATGCACAATACAAATTTCCCTACCCGAAAGGATAATAAAGGATTACTTTAGTACGGAAGATGCAACCATGATGCGTTCCTTTGCATATACGTATTTTGAAAAACTATGGAAGAGCAGAAATATTTACTGTTGTTTTAGTTGGTAATGAGGAACTACTTTTCTTTTAGTTGGTAAAGAGAAACGATATAATCATCCTTTTTTGTTAACGTTATTCATGCGATTTTTTACACGCAATATAATTTTTTCATCCGAAAAGTAAGGAGTGCTATAGTAAGGAAGATGCAAACACCATGCGTTTCTTCGCATGTCCATATTTTGAAGAACTTTGGAAGAGAAGGAGTATTTACTTTTGTTCTAGTCGGTAAGGTTCAAGGAACAAATTTCAATACTTATGCTTTATTGCAGTTAGTAAGAAGACAGATTAACCTATTCTTTGGTTTTAAGGGTTTTTATAATATTTTTATGAGTAATACGCGCTTTCCAATCATGAAACGATCGTAAAAGACAAGTGTATTATGTCAGACAAAACCATCGTACATTCCTTTGCATACCGATATTCTGAAGAACTTTGGAAGAGGAGGAGAATTTACTTTTGTTTTAGTTGGTAAGAAGGGACAGATTTAAGTGTTTTATTCGGTAAGAATGGAAGAGATTTGACTGTTGTTTTTGTATTAATATTTTATTTAATGCGATTGTTTTATGCATAATATAAACTTCTCATAGAAAAAATGATAAAGTACAAAAAAAAAAAAAACTTTAATATGTCTAGACTGACCATATTTGTGGAATGCTCAACCGCGACACCGGAGTCTCCCCCCCCTCCCCACCACCCTCCCAGGGATCACGGGTATTTAAAAGGATTTATTTTTAGTGTTTTAGAAAGTAGTTTATTCTCAACGATATGAATAAATGGTTACTAATTATGAATATAAACCAAGAGTATTAATAAAGTGCACACACATATAAATTTAAACATTTTATTTCATGCGTATTAATATTTTTTGTTACTTAGTCAAGAAGAAACGCTTTGAATAAGGAATAATAAAAAGTGTAACAATATTTTCATGTACTCTTCATTGGCTAGGACTTTTTTTAGAAAGTATCTTTGATTTTAATGTTGTAAAAATCTTTACAAGCTAATCCATTATTAATTTTACGTGTCAATATTACAAATGACAAAGTAATTATCCTAAATAGCCGTTCACAGTTAATTATTTTCAAACCTTTTTGGTCACAGATAAATTTTTTTATCTATTATCGGGATATGAAGTAAACCGGCCGGGACACCGGGATTTTTTCTAATAATCGGAACGTTTAGGAAACGTAAACATGTCAAATAACTTCTTGCCTTTCTTTACATACTCATATTTTGACGAACTTGGAAAACTGCTTTGTAAAAGCAATTTACTGTTGTTTATATCGGTAAGTCGGAACATATTTTAGTATTTACTTTCATTTTAGTCGGTAAAGAGGTAGATTTAACAGTTATTTTTGTGTTAATGTAATTTATGAGATTTTTTATACGTGATACAAACTTCCCGCACTTGAAACGATCATAAAAGATCACGCACTTTATATGTTAAGTGCAACCATCATGCGTTTCTTTGCATGCTCATATTTTGAAGAACTTTCGAAGAATAGGAGTATTTACTTTTATTTTGGTTGGTGACGAGGAACGGATGCAACTATTTTTTCTGTATTGATGTCGTTTATGCGATTCTTTTTAATGCGCAATATAAATTTTCCATACTCGAAACGACCATAAATAAGTAAGAGAATGTGAGGCAAAGTAAAATAGCGACGCATTAATTTTAAATATAAAAATATATATTCTGTTTTTATCGCCACCTATCTGGTAATGTTTTTAATTATGCAGTAAGGCATACAGTCTTTCTTATCAGGTGAAAGTTACATTTGACGGTAAAGCATATCATGATATAAACAATTTTGAAAAATTGATACTCTATGTTTTTTCTCAGTAAGTCAAGAACTATTTTTGTTTTTATAAACTGATAAAGTTTTAATATCTAACATTTTTAGTATTAAAACCGACTAATATTCGGTGCAGTATAATAAGTAAGGGAATGTGGGGCAAAGTAAAATAGCGAAGCAGGAATTTTCAATATAAATATATATACTCTGTTTTTATCGCTACCTATCTAGTAATGTTTTAATTATGCAGTAATGCATACAGTCTTTTGTATCAGGTGAAAGTTACATTTGACGGGAAAGCATATCATGATATAAGCAATTTTGAAAAATTGATACTTTATGTTTTTTCTTGTAAGTCAAGAACTATTTTTGTCTTCATAAAATGATAAAATTTTATTAATTAACATTTTTAATATTAATTAAGACCGACTAATATTCGGTGCAGTATTTGGTGATTGAAAAAGTATGTATTTTAAATGCTTTGTACAATATGTCAAGTTCATGCGGGGCAAAGTGAAATAGTTCATTTCGTTTATTTATTTTATCCCTTATTAAACCGAATTCAATTATTCACTAATTTATTTACTTTCCTTCATTTAATAATTCTTTTATTTATACATTCATTCCCTTATTTATTCATTCTCATCCATTATTTTCTTTTTAATTCACTAGTGTATTCGCTAATTTATTTTTCTCATCCATTAGTTAATTAACTTCTTTATTTGTTATTTGTTTATTAATTTTTTATTAACTCATTCATTTGATCAAAAATATTTTTAATGATGAAACTGAAAATATATCTCTTGAAAAATATTTTATTTTTCACTTTATCCCAGGGGGAAAAAAAGTGAAAAATTTTCTTCCTCCTTTTGAAGGTAGTTCCATTTTACCGCCAAGAATAAAAATAATGTTTAAATGCAGATTTTTGTTCTTTCCGAACGAACTGTCATTTTCGAAAAAAATTCCTATTTCTTCATTTTGTAAAAGATAAGCAATCTTAAATATATCACTTTGTAACATTCTCTTACTTTAGTACGCGACGATGCTACCATCTTGTGTTTCTTTCTTTGCAAACCCATTTTTTAAAGATCTTTCGATAAGCAGGGGCATTTATTTTTGCTTTAGTCGGTAAGGAGCAATTTCACTATTCGAGACCATTTATTAGTTCAATGTACTTAAAATGTGTTAAAATACCTTATACCTGAAACGATCATAAAGGTTGCGTTCGACGAACCTCACCGGTCGACCGGTGAATAACCGGTTACTAACCGCAGCGTTCTATCATCTATCGGTTACCCGCACCGGCTACCATTTTAAGCTGTTGATTGGTTGATTGAAACACGTGATCATTAGCTGTCACGTGATCGGTTAACCGGTAGCTACCGGTTGAGCTCGTCGAACACAAGCAAAAGAGTACTTTAGTAAGAAAGAACCAACGTATTTTCCTTTTCATACCCATATTGCAGGTAGAGCAAGAGCTATCTAATTTTGTTTCAATCGGTGAGCAACAACAGGTTATAACTAATTTTTTTGTATAAAAGTTTGTTTATGCAATTTTTTTCCGCTTAATACAAATTTCCCATACCCGAAACGATTACAAAGTGGTCCTGCTATACGTATTTAGCTACCGTTCGCGTTCCTTCTCATAATAATTTTTGAAGAGTTGGTGAAGCGCAGGAATTTTAATTTGTCATATAAGTAAGATTTTTTTTAATTTCTTTCATGAGAATATTTTTATGATTGTTTTTACTTTCTTATACGAAGTACGGGTGGTATCGTATTTGCGGGAAAAAAGAAAAAATCACTCAAATTCATTACAGTAAGAAAAGCAAAATTCATGTGATGTGTTTAATCTCTACTATTAATACAGCTGAAAGTCTATCTGGATTTCTGTCTGGATCTCTGTGACGCGCATAGCGCCTAAACCGTTCGGCCGATTTTCATGAAATTTGGAACAAAGTTAGTTTGTAGCATGGGGGTGTGTACCTCAAAGGAATTTTTCGAAAATTCGATTTTGTTCTTTTCTATTCCAGTTTTAAGAAAATGTTACTGAGCAAATCATCACAACGGGGTATACGGTTCCACGTTATGATAAATTACGAAATTATCATAACGTGGAACCGTAACATGGGCAAGCGAATGAATACGGCAAATTGGCGTGAGAATCATTATCCAATATTTGTAAAGATAGAGGCGAACCAAATGACTTTTTTATTTTCTACTACAGGCAAAGCCATGCGGGTACCACTATCATGTAATAAACATAGATCAATATCTTTTATTACCAGAGTTCAATGCGTGTACCTTTTGTGGACATGGGAAGAACTTGAGTACCGATCGGATGTGGTTCGAGCGACATACTGTACAGACATTGAACTCTGGTAATGAAAGGTATTGCCTTCTATTTAATAAAATGATCAAACACCTCACATGATGTTTGTTTTTCATACTGTGATGATACAGCGATTACTTATAACTACACTTTTTGAGCGATCACGAAGTGCTTATTATCCTTAATTGACCAAAGTTGATAGTTCTCTGATTTTTCAGAATTCCATAACGAGGAGAATAAACCTAGCTCTTTATTTTAATATCGACTAAGATGACAAGTTTTCGTCTCCATGGTTACAAATCCCTTGCGTTCATTCGAGTCTTAACTTAAGCATAGAACTTAACTCTGCCGACTCCATTGTCGTCCAGCTTCCGCGAGCGGGACCAGTTCTGGGCGTTGGCGTTTATGCCCTACACACATACATACTTACACACATACACAAACAAGCGTACTCACACCCGTACACACACAAGCCTACTCACACACACACCTCTGGACGCACACACATGCACATAAACTTCTCGAGATTTCGAAAAACATAATTTGAATTCAAGATGTCAAAAATTTAAATTGTTTTTTTTCTCTTTCCCCCCTCCCTTTTCTACAATGTCATATAAATTTCTTGAATTTGTGAAGTATTATGGAACAATTCACATATTCATACTACACTTTGTTGCTTTTCTTTGAATTTTAAAAATGTGTTAGGGACTTTTCCAACACCCTGTATTTTTTGCTTAAATAACATTCTCTTATTTCTTCAACAAAAATTACAGCTTCCTCTGCTGAACCTCTCACATTTAAATATTTTATTCAGGGGGGGGATGGGGGGTGCGGCACGAACAGCTGTCTTCTTCCTTTTGTACAACAACACTTCCTACAATGTAACGATCCTGGAAAAGAGCAGAAACACTCATTTTTACTTAAAGCAACTAGAAGCAAAAGAGTGTATCGCCGACATTAAAATTCCATATAACTAGCAAAATGTTAGGAAAAACTCTCATCTGTTTTCGGCCAAGAAATGGTAATGGAAAATACCGAAAGAGCGTGATTTTCAGGGAAAGTCTACCCGTACAACCAGTACGCGTTTTTATTTTAAAAAGGCCATTAGCATTCCTTTGCTTTTCACTGTTTTATTTTAGCTAGTAAGAACTGAAGTGTTTTTAGTTTTGAATTTCGTATATGGTTTTCTTTTTCGTACATAGCACAATTTCGTATTCAGGGATATGAGTTATTAGAGAGGAACAAACAGTTTAGTGTACGTGGTATCAAGGCAGTTTTAAGATATGACGGCACCCGAGGCGTATGTATTCTGGCGCCCCTCACCCCACACACAGAATGGTGGGCGCATAATGGAAAAGTACCTAACATGGTTATGTATTAATTATTGCATAATGGGGTCGTTTCCGAAATTGTAAAAGTATTTTTTTTATGAAAGAGCAAGCTTAAAAACACAGGTCGAACATTTTTGAAATATTTTGACGTAGTATTTTTTAATAATTATTTTAATCGGTGTGCAGACTCAATTTTATTTTTTACCCTTCTGCAGATGACATCGAAGGTGATGAAATGCTATTCACTGATGCCATTAGCGCTGAGCGCAATATTTAATTTGATGCTTTTCGCGTATGTAGTGGCAACGATATGGCTGATAGCAAGCGCAGAGCGCAATATTTAATTTTCTTCTGAATTATCGTAAACTGGAAACGCGGTAGACAGCAAGGGTAAACATTCAGCGCGCCACTACAGTGCATGCGTAAGTACATCACTTGTGACGTCATAAAGACCAAGTCTTGTCTGAAAAATTGGTCATTTAAAAAAATTGATTAAAAATTAAATGTTGAGAAAATGAAAGCATTTTTTGGGCAAATGTTACTTTTTTTGCTCATTCTATTGACTTCAGTGACTAAAAGTAGTCCTTTTGACTGTAGGAAACAACCCCATTAAACATATAATACAAAATCTATGTGCCTCATAAAAGACAAGAATTTAATGTAATGTATTAGCACTTTAAAAACTATGTAAAGAAAGAATAATATTTTTGAATTTTAACGCCGCAAAAGCTTAGTTTATGTGTTGCCCTCTCATATCTTTTGGAGTACGAGGCGATCGCTCCGTTCGCCTTCCTCTTCGGCGTGGTATGGCACAAATATGCAATAAAAATTTAGTACATATATTTCAGAGTTTCAAGGAATTCCTTCTTCAGTGCTACGAAAGTAATAAAAATATATGAAAAAGGGTTCCCCGCTACAAAACAAAACAAAACACATATGCAATTTTTATTCCGAAGACATTTGTTTTATGCCCAAAATTTTACGAACTACTGTAAAAGCACTTACTTTAGTGAGACTTTAGTTTTCGTGGCATTGTAAAACAAGAAACGCAACGAGTAGGGTCCTATCACAAACTGTTATTTCGAAAAATATAATTTGATTTCAGCACGTCAAATTTCAAATGAATGCTCTTTCTTTTTTTCTTTTGTAGTACAGTAAAACCTGTGAAGTTGACCACCCTTGTAAGCTGATCACCTGTCTAAGTTGACCACTGTTATCAGGCACGTAATTAGCCATTATCATATAAATCAACTTCTGTAAGTTGACCACCTGTTTAAGTTAACCACTAAAGTAGTGCACCGCAAGTGGTCAACTTACACAGGTTTCACTGTATTTCATTTTTAAGTCTTTCAAAATCATTCTGTGTCTTTACAACTGACTTTATTATTTCAGGATTTTAACGTCAATACTCCCTCATGGAGGAACTCAGTACGAAAGATACACTGGATGAACCGCAGCCCTCTGCAACATACAGGTTAGTAAACTTTCATCACTGCTTGACCGAATCAGTGTAATGTAACTCTGTTTTCATTCAAGGGGAAGAAATTAGTCTTGGAATTGTTAAAAGAGTGATTAACCGAAAATAACAAAACTGCAACGTTCATTTTGTCCAAAGTGAAAAGTCGGTAAAGTAAGAAAAAACAACATCAAAAAGGCACAAATTGCCAATTACAGCAGATACGTGTTTCGGCGTTACAGTGAACGCCTTTTTCAATGCAAAAAGTAATGAGCTTATGGATTAAAAGACATCCGACAAAAGCCAAGAGCAGATAAGCATAAAGCTTAAAAGATAAAAATAGCGGATTAGCCAAACACCAATGACAAAATTATAACCCGATAAGGAACCAATAAGAATGCAAGCAAAGGCCAAGAGCTTTTTCTGAGTTACATCTGCTGTAATCGGCAATTTGTGCTTTTTTGACGTTGTTTTTTCTTACTTTACTGTTCAACACAAAGATATTTATTTATCTTATTTATCTGAAAAGTCGGTGTTTATAAATTAACATAGTTACACATAAAATAAATAACCAACGGAAATAAAACGTAAACTGTAGAAAAATTAGAGAAAACATTTTTTTTACGCACACAGTGGATACCCTAGAGCTCGGCTCGGCTATTGCACTTTAAGGAATATAATTATTCTTTATGGAGTTCGAGAGACAGCGTTTCGAATGCTGCCCGAGATCTTTATTCGCTTTTTTTTGGGTAAAATTTCATGAATAAAAGGTTTTCAATTTCGTTGAAATGAATATTTTTTCTTAAAACAACTTAAATTAAAGAGAAAAAAAATAAGAAAAAGAAAAAAAAATAGAAAAATAAAATAATAGTTTAAAAAACTAAAAACAAAACACACTTTTATAGCAAAATGAATTCAAGAGTAAAAAATAATCTTTGGATGATAAGTATATTAAGTAATTGACCAATTACTTAATTTTAATGTAACACAAAAAAGCGTGTGAGGATTCTTATCAGTAGTCTTGAATTTCTTCCATTTGTTGTCCATGCAAAAGTAAATAAACAGCACCCCACGGTTTTTTGTATTACATTAAAATTAAGTACTTGGTCAATTTATATACTTATCATCCAAAGATTATTTTTTACTTTTTAGTTCATTTTGCTACAAAAGCGTGTTTTGTTTTTAGTTTTTAAGCTATTATTTTATTTCATATAAGGGTCATTCTCCAGAAAACGTAACTTTTGAACGCAAATATTTTTCAATTTCGAAACCTCTTGTTTTCTTTATTTTTTGTTCTTGAATGAAAGTGTTCCTACTAGAGTTAACCATAAACAATGGCCTAGCTAAGTTCCAATTATTTTACTCATAAATAAAAAAAAATAATAATGCCTTGTTCATAGAAATAAAAAAAAAGAAAAAACCTTCTACATTCAAAAATTGAGGCCAATTTAATATCGAAGTTGTAATTTTGTTAATTGTGCAAACAGTCAGCTATTTTAATGATTAGTGGGAGTATAATATTTAGCTCTCTTAATTAAAGTACGGCTTAATTAATAGTTTCAAATGTATGTTAAAAAATAGTATTTAGTAAATTTGAGGATATACGGGCAATTTATAATTTAGGTAGAATGCCTATTATTGATATATTTCTCCTCCATAATTTATTTTCACCTCAGAAATAATGACATTCATAAGGTCTGTCACGGAGGTGAGAAATTTTCCATTAATATAGGCCTAATAGATACATTTTTCAGGGGACATTTTTTTTCTTTATTGCTACAATCTGCACAGGTTAAGCATATGAAAACATGTTTACTTCTTTTTTTTTACATTAATTTACATCCCTGAAATTCAAGTTCACGGAGGTGAGAAGTAAGAATAACCATACTAAGTTTTTGAAGTAAAATCTATCTTTTTGTTTCTCGACAAAAACCTCACAACTTCAACTATGGCTGAAAATAAGCAAGGGGGCTCCCTTGTAACATTGAAAATAAAATTTGATGTCATTGCTTCCACGTGTTAATGAGGAATGGCATTTTGTGTTTAGGAAACGGAGGTGAGAATTTATTGTGTGACATGAAATCTTGTCCTACAAAAACGAACTAAAACACAATATTAAAAAATTAAATATACTAAAATAATTAGTATTTGAGACACTTGTGAAAGAAATAATCAATAATTGAGTATATACTTTTAATTAAACAAGTTATTAAGCAACATAAACAGTCACACAATGTGTGTGACATGTCACGGAGGTGAGAATTCACATGTTGTGAACAAAAATATACTAAAATAAAAATTATTGAAAAATTGTTGGCAGGTTTAATTAGATACATTTTTTAATGTTGTTAAAAATCATTGTTAAATGAATTGTTCCTTAAAGCTTTTACTGTGAAAGGCGTGTGACAGAAAAGTTACACTTTTTGAAAAATGACCCATAAATGCTCCGTACTAAAAGGAAAAAACCTTTATGCGTGTCTAAAACTTTAAGCAATTGGCATTGAAAATAATCTTTTCGGATCTTTCTTCGGTTTCTTTCTCGGATTTATTTGTTTGCTAATTTAATTAAAACTATTCAAATATTTAAAGGTTTCCCAAACTAATTCATGTTTCAAAACATACACGTTACTCGTCATAAAGATCCTAATATGTCTCTTTACTTAGTCAATACCACACTAGAGGCATTTCATGCTTGCTCCAGTGAAGCCATCATTCAAAATTTTCATTATGATTATTATTAATATTACTGTTGTAACGCAACGAATATTTGTTACGATGGGGTTTTATATTTAATCATTTAACGGGGAAATTGCATGAAATTTGCAGTTTTCCATCCTAACTGAAATAATAATTTTATTTTTGAATTTTAATTTTTCAGCGTTAAGTTGTACCTTGAGATTAAGCAAATCATTTAGTGCACTCCCGAAGTGTCTAAGTGGTCTAGTTGCTGGGATATAGGCAAAAGCAGGTCTCTGATTTTTCTGCGACAAACATGCTAAGTATAATAAAAGTGCTTAAAAAATAGAAATTTTTGATAATTTGTGCTTTAGTTGGTGAATGAATGTATTCATTTGTCAGCACGAAGAATTTTGACCATTTTGGTCTGATAGACAATTTTTTGTGACGCATGTTCAGTCTTTAGGAGTGATTCCTCATTTTTTTTTCCTGCGGTTCCTTCTCTTAACTGAATTTTGTCAAAATGGTGTTATTTTGTAAGGGTATGTTCATAATTTGAGCAAAAATGCCTTACAAATTGGTATATTTCTCAGCATTTAATAGCATCGTTTACTGCCGTGTGAAGGTAAACGGCAGTATCTCCAGAAATGAGTTTTCGAGATATTTGAAGAAATGTGTGTCGGATTCAATATTAATCATGAGAAAATTTAGGAAATAAACGTTCTTTTCGCGCTTTTTTTTTCCAGCGGAAACCAAGTAAGCAAGCTTGTACCAAAAAGCTATCGTACAGTAGATGACAAAAATGCTAATAAAAAGAAAAATGAAAAAATTGCAATCTCTGCCCTTTACCTGCACACGGCAGTATAAACAAAAGGATTTTATTTGTTTGGTGCTGAAAGTGTGACCTTGACCATCATTTAAACGGGAGTAACTGAATACCATTTTCCTTGTAAAAGACATTAATCTTAGCGCTTATAAAGTCCATTTAAAGGGAAAAGAAATTATTTTTTGATTGTTCATATAACCGTGTTCATATAAACTAGTAGACTAAGAGTGTGTATATTCAGTTTGAACCGAACCATTGCTTCGGTCATTCGTCTGGTCTGCTAATTCTATATTAGCTACCTGTTTGTTTCGCACTCTTGGCTTCCTTAAGAGGTTTTCCATCTCCAGCTCAGTCACTTTCCTATGCCCGGCTGTTGAGTGCTAATAAGCACGAAACTGCAGTCCTCGGCTGGAAATGACTGAGCTGGCGGTGTATTTCATGTAAGAGTGTGTACTTTTTACACTTTTTTCAATTGAATCGCTACAGTTGCTGCTTGCTTGTCTGGAAGCCGTAAGCTTAAAAGCCAGATGGCTGTTAAGTACATTAGGAAGGACTCACTTTACTCTATTACTGTGATAAGACTAGAAGAGGTAATGGAATGAGCTGGAGGTCTCTGAAGTTAATGCTAAAGACAGTTATTATTTCTGCGTAGGTATTCCATGAAATGGGGCGAGAGAAAAAAAAAAGAAAGAAAAACCTTAACCCTGAAGATAAGTTTCATCGTAAAACTCGAAATGGGGTCGTTTCCGAAATTTTAAAAGCATTTTTTTCGGAAAGAGCATGCTTAAAGATTTAGATGCTAACCATTTTTTAAATAATTTGTTCAAGTTTGATATTTTTAAAAAAATACTTAAATCGGGGCGCTTTCATTGTTCACGTTTCTGTCGTGTGACATCACAAATGATGAAATGCCATTCAGTGTTGCTATTCACGGAGAAAAATATTTAATTCGCATCTTTACTCACGTGTATTGGCAACGATATGGTTGATAGCAAGCGTAGAGCGCAATATTTAATTCGCTTCTTGATTATCATGACGTTTGAAACGTGGTAGAAAGATGCGCCAAATTGCATCATTTGTGACGTCATAAAGACTACGCCTTGTTTTCAAAATCGGATATCTTAAAAAATTAATTGAAAAATAATTGTTGGGAAAATGAAAGTATTTTCTGGGTCCATGTTTTTTTTTCTCATTCTATCAATTTCAGTGACTAAAAGTTGTACTTTTGACTGAAGGAAACAAACCCATTTGAAGCAGAAATTTTACTTTAAAGGTATAGTTTTTAGCTTAAGTTAAAAAAATAAGCTGAAATGATGTTAAAAAGTAAATAACTAAATTTAAAAAGAAATAGAGAACCTATGAGCCCAAAACTAACTAAAAACCCCAACAATAGATGGAGCTAATAAGCTAAGTTTACTATACCGGCAGATAACTGCCGTATTCCGTAAACCGGCTCGCTAGAACTTACCCATTCAAATTTACTGTTCATTTTGCGTTGCCGAAAATAACGCAATTTTTATCGGTTTAGATTTTTCCATATTGACGGCTACAGTACAGTTGTCGATTACCACATAAGTAAAGGTTGATTTTAATTTTGAATACAGCTTAATCAGCTCGGAAGAGTACTTATGCCAATACTTTGGAAGCAAATCAAGAATGCAGTGGCGAAGTGGAGTTCAAGTACTAATATATTTATCAGTGAGGAGTTCCAGCGGCGTAGCGTAGGTTTCTGCCGCCCCTCTTGCACTCTCCTGCTAAATACCTCCCCCCCTAAAAAACGACATTTTTAATATTTTACAGAACGAAAACCGGATTTTATTATCGAAAACAAGTTTTACATTTTAATATAATCTTACATCAACAGGAAATATTGTTGATCGAAATATTTTTCAAAAATTATTGAATTATGAGAGGTAATATTTTTTTTAAATCAAAACATTTTAAACGTGATCAAAAACTGTATATACTGGTAGTAATTCTTAAACCTTTTACTGGAAAGAATAAGAAACAAAAATATGATTACAAATCACCTGACAGGTATACATATATTTATACTTGAAAAGACTTTTTCTTCTTAACCTAAACTATTAATTTTCGACTTTCCATCAACGGAAAATCTTTAACAACACAATCAATGTCGATTGTATCAGTCTGTTCTGTAAAATGTTTTATAAAATGTCGTTATATTAAATGACCCCTGAATCCAAATATGACCACCGTTTTCCACTACCCATCCCATTTTAGAGTGTTGCAGATAGTGCCACTTCCTCCCCCTTCAAATTGTTTCTGTTTTTGACTTTTTAAAAGTCGTTATTTGGAGCGGGAGAGGGCATTATGTTTACCGTTAACATTCTTCTGAGGGACTAGAGAAAATGAAAGTTAAAATCATGAACATTTGTCGCAAGGAGGGATCCTCAAAGTGGTACTTAAAATACCCAAATATATTTTTAAAAAAATCATCAAAACGATCTTTTTTTTTTCCTCAATTTGCTTTCGATTGTACTTCTCGATGAAAAATCAAAATATTGGCTTCATTTCCATGAGTTCTATGTCCGAAAAAATGTGCACGTTGAAAAAAAACATGTAAATAAATAAATAAAATAAATACAAATTAATATATATATATACATCTTGAAGCACCGTATGTTGCATTTGACCGACTCCACAGACCTTTAGTTGCAAACCTTCCCAAATTATTTATATTTATTGAAGTTACGATCACACATATAGTATCTGTTTTTCACGAGAAGGCACATCGCCACGCCTCATCGAATACAGAGTTCCATTTTACGCCGGGTGATCGGTAAGCAATCTACGCGCTAAAGGAGACACCCAGACAGTCTTAACCTGGGCGTGCATTTTAATATGCGAAAAAGTCTTAGCGTCCTTTACATCACTTGATTCACTAGTCTGTAGTCATTTTAGTTATTCTTACATTTTAAAAACTGCTGCTTTTACAACAAAATGCTATGATCCGGCCAAAAACAGCGAAATAGAATCATCAGATACCACGTGACGAAGGAGGAGTCAAGTGCCTTCTCGTGGAAAACGGACAATAAAAAACACAAACTCCATATTAATATGTCCGGAGTAAACTCTGAAAATATTGGACCGATTTCGTTAAATTTTTCAGTTTGCTTAAGTTACTGCTGGGAAGGTTTATAGACCTTTTCGAAAAAACGTCGATGAATAATTTTTTTTTTTAAATTCGAAACTGACGTTTTGGACCCAAAAACGGATCTTTCTACCACGGGCGGACCCCTAAGAGTGAGCTAACCTTGACTCCAAAACCCGAAGCGCGCAAAGAAAAAAAAACGTGCATAGATTTGAGGGCGCAAAAAGAAACAAGCGCACAGGTTCGGGGGGCAAAGAAAGAAAGGAGACGGAAACGGGTACGGTCAGGTTTGAGAGCACACACACACACACACACAAAAAAGATGCTTATGATCAAGGGCGCTAAAAAAACCACAGGCGCATAAGGCTTTTGGGAACACGTGGAGGGTGGAGGCGCACTCACGAAGTTAGTTAAGGCAATGACCATGGATGTTCCCATCCCATAGGGTATTATACTTCATATACGCCGTATACTCCCAAACATTTTTTTTTTTGACATATACAGTGGTGGACAAAATTATAGACTCAATTATTTTTTCTTTTGTTTCAATTACAACATGACTCAATTTAAATTACTTTCATTGAAGTAAAGATGAATAGTTGAAGAAATAGTTCTAAAATTAGTACATCTTATCAATTAAATTAAAAATTTCATAAAATTAGAAAATTTGCAAATTTAATATTTTATCATTATGTGAAACCTGGACAAAAGTATAAACTCAGAGGTAAAAAATCCAGCATTACGAGAAAGTTTCGTTCCAAAATGTTAATTTAACGCCATAGAATGAATAAATGTTGCCATCAGTGATTGCTAAAAGTTTTGTTTTTGGAAATTAATGAGAAACATATAAATGCACCACTGGACAAAATTATAAACTCACTTTTTTTTCATTTTTTCAATCATAATTTAACTCAGTTAAAAACTTTTTGTTCCAGTAAAGATAAATAACTGACTAAATAGTCCTAAATTCAGTATAACTCATGAACTTTATGAAATAAATAATTTAATTAAAAAAATCTCAGCTTTAATATCTTTATAATACATGAAACCTGGACAAAAGTATCAACTCACAAAAGTAAGAAACTCTGAAGTTTGGTAGAATTTTATTCAAATACTTAATCATTTAATGCCCAAAAATGAACCAATGCTGAATTACAAAATTACAAACTTACAATACTGCATAAACACAATTATAAGCTAACAAAATTTTAATTTTTTTGAGTTTAATTAAGTTACATTTGCAATTACTTCAGTAAAACAAAAGCATAGATTTAGGAAAATGTAATTTTGCTATTAACATGGATAAATTGAAGAAAAAAAAAAAAAACAATATTTGAAATGTTTTAAAAATTAACATTGCATTAAATCTAGCCATTAGTGTAAACTACAAACTTTTAAAAACGAGTTGGGCTCCCAGTTTTCTGAATTACCTCGAATATGCAAATGGGCATGTAGATTTCTCAAAGCGTTTCCAACAGTTGCAGTGGCATATGGTTCCATGCTGAAAATATTGCTCTTTTTAATTCCTCTATGGTTTGGTACTGGTGCCGATCATGATAAACGTTGCGAACCGTGGTCCCTCAAAGATTTTCAATCGGATTAAGATCCGGATTACGAGCTGGCCATTTGGTAACTTTGATACCCCAGCGCTTGAACCATTCTTTTCTACTTTTCGCTGTGTGTACACTCGCGTTATCTTGCTAAAATAACCAGTTACCTCCAGGAATCAGATGAGCAAAAGGTAAGAGATGATCTTTCAGTATTAATTAGTAATCTTCAGCGTTCTATCTTCCATTAAGAAATGCCAATCCTGCTTTACCATGCTGAGAGAGTTATTTATCTTTACTGGAACAAAAAAAATTTTAACTGAATTAAATTATGATTGAAAAAATGAAAAAAAAATATGAGTTTATAATTTTGTCCAGCGATGCATTTATATGTTTCTCATAAATTTCCAAAAACAAAACTTTTTGCAATCACTGATGGCAACATTTATTCATTCTATGGCGTTAAATTAACATTTTCCAACGAAGCTTTCTCGTAATCCTGGATTTTTTACCTTTGAGTTTATACTTTTGTCCAGGTTTCACGTAATGATAAAATATTAAATTTGCAAATTTTCTAATTTTATGAATTTTTTAATTTAACTGATAAGGTGTACTAATTTTAGAACTATTTCTTCAACTATTCATCTTTACTTCAATGAAAATAATTTAAACTGAGTCATGTTGTAATTGAAACAAAATAAAAAAAAATTGAGTCTATAATTTTGTCCACCACTGTAACGTATACCCTAAAGCTTCAAAAATGTTCATATTATGACATATTACGTATATGATCGCACACAGATATTGTACGCAATGGATTACTGGCACTAAACCCTCAGAAAAATTGACGAGAACATCACTGGCAATAACTGCTTGCAGGGTGGACTGGTCTGCGGGCCGATGCACCCACAAACGCCCTCTGTAAGCCTTCGTTTTTTTTTTTTTTTTTGCTTTTCTCGGCACCTTGAAACTTGTGCGACTTCGTATATTTCTTTTTTTTTCTTTTTTTTAGGGGGGGGAGGGGACCTGTACGCCTTTGTTTTTTTACTCACTCAAACCTGTGCATTTTTGTTTTCCCCTAAAAACCTAAAAATCCCTTAAACCACCGCTCTTTCGGTTTTTTTTCGCCCTCGAACCTGTGCACCTTCGTTTCTTGTTGCGCCCTCAGAACTGTGCGCCCTTGTTTTTTTTTTTTTTTGGCTCCCTCAAACCTATCCGCCTTCTTTTTTATTTTGAGCCTTATTAAAAAAACAAACTTTTGTAGCCATGGTCAGAAATCGTTTGTGTTCATTCAAAGCTTTATTTAAGCACTATCAAAAATACCCGGCGTTGCCTGGGTCAGTAATAATTGTGAGAAACAATCGCTACTTTCTTTTGTTTTCTGTTTTAACTGAAAGAACTCAAAACACACCGCTTTGACGTCATTAAAAATTGAGCTTCATCCTTACCCATAAAAGTAAAACAGCAATAAGTATAAAGAACGAAAGAGTATTCATTTAGAAACGAAAACGCAAAGTGAAGCATATAAAAATTTGAAGAAATTCCAAAATATATCTAACAAAAACAAAGATCACTAAAAAAAACTGTGCGCTTTATTTACTTAAATAGCACACACACACACACAAAAGAAAAAAATGCTCTCTACTATGTTTACCTAAGTGTGCAAAAAGTGAGTTTCCAAATGTTTAAATGACTTTAGACTCATGTTTGCTTCGGAGAAGCCTTGATTCAAAATTTACATTATGATTACTTTGAATGTTGCTGTTGTTAGGCAACGAATTTTAGAAACAATGGTTTTAATCTTTAATCATTTGATGTGGAAATTACATGACATTTACTGTTTTCGATCACGACGTTCTTAAACTAAGTTTTTTAGCAATAATTTATAACCTAAGTTGTTCCCCGATTATGTAGCTATCTATGGTGAAAAAATGGTTAAAATCCCTCCAGTAGTTTTGAAGTTTACCCCGGACATCCGGACAGAGATTAACCCTTTGTGTATAAAGATGAGGATGCAACTCCTAAGAAAGCAATGACATGCTTGCTCCAGAGAGGCCTTGATTCAAAATTTACATTATGATTACTTTAGTTGTTCCTGTTGTTAGGCAACGAATTTTCGAAACAATGGGTTTAATCTTTAATCATTTGATGTGGAAATTACATGACATTTACTGTTTTTGATCACGACGTTCTTAAACTAAGTTTTTTAGCAATAAATTATAACCTAAGTTGTTCCCCGATTATGTAGCTATTTATGGTGAAAAAATGGTTAAAATCCCTCCAGTAGTTTTGAAGTTTACCCCGGACATCCGGACAGATATTAGCCCTTTATGTATAAAGATAAAACTTAACTCTGCAAACTTCACTTTTCCCCGGCCTCTACGAGCGAGACCAAACCTCGGTCGTGGCGTCTATGCCCTACACACGCACACAACACATACACACACGCCTAAACACACACACGCCTAAACACACACACGCCTGTTCACACACACACACACTCATGAATCTTGATTGCGAAATACATAATTTGAATTCAAGACTTAATATATTCAAAATTTTTTATGTTACTTTATTTGCGTCCTCGAACGTGTGCGCCTTCGTTTCTTCTTTTTTTACGCCCTCTAACCATCTGTGCACATTCGTGTTTTTTTTTTTTTGTGCCCTTTGGTAGTCAAGTTTGGCGCCCTCTTGGGGGACCCAGTCCGCCCCGGACTGCTTGTCGATTTTTGTGATATTTATAATCCTCTTCAACGAGGTTGAATTCTCCCTTCTCGTCTTACTATGTCAGCTCCATTGATAAATAATCCGCATACACGTTAATATTCAGTATTTCGTGCTCGTGGTTGAACGAGAAAAATTTCCTGAGACTCTTTAGAACTGAAGAGTAAAAAAAAAAACGTTTTTGGTGTTCATTTAGTGAAACACAATTCGCCATTCCTAGCAAAGTGCCGTCTTACTGTTTTAATTTTAATGTAGTGTTACAGAATTTGCCGCCCCTAGAAAAGTGCCGCCCGGGGCGAGTGCCCCCTTTGCCCCCCCCCCTACGCTACGCCACTGATGAGTTCTTTTAAAGTTTACTGTGGTGGATTGTTTGGTAAGCGTTTTGCAAAATTTGAGGAGTCTCCGACTACCGTAGAACCACAAAAACGCTTTTTCCATTCAATCCCTCTCTTTTTTTTAAATATAGCTCTGGGATTTTTGTTAAAATTTTATGTTATTATAATTTAGGTTGACCGGGGTAATTGTGAGTAGTTTTTTTGATGTTTTCAAGGAAAATCATTAATTTGTAAAAATTGTTTAAAAATATCACATTTTATTATTTGTATTTAAACTTCTATATCAATCAGGATGTACCACACACATTTTTAACATTCTTTTGAAAAATAAAAATTGCATGAGGCATTCACAATTAGCCGGATTAGATTTGTAAATCCCATGAATTTGCGGGATAATTTTGAATGGTATCAGAAACACTATATAGAATGTATTATAATAGAATTGTGGTAAATGCAAACAAAGTTCTATTCAAGATGTTCACTTTTACCCTAGTTTGGAAATGATACCCTCATTTTAAGTTGTCACAATTCCCCTTCTATAACATCGGTCACAAATTTCTCACATTTATTTTAAAGAAAACAAGTGGAAAGTAATAGGGTTAAAATTGTAATAGATGTTTAATACGAACTAAAAATGACATTTCACCAATTTAAAGAAAATGCAAAGTTAAATTGTAAGCTCAGACTCAGATTTTGTTTATTTATACAAATATAAAAATATCAAGGTTTTTTAAAAGATATCAAAAATAGTAAACATCTAAAAAATTACCACTTTGGTTTATTAATAACTCAAAACAAAAAAGGAAAAGTTTCATTTTTTAATTAGACTTCAAACACATCCCTATTGTTTATTTGCATCTACAAATCCATGAATCTTCGATTCTTGTATACGTTTCCACACAGGAAATGGTACAACAGTAACGATGTCAAAAATAGTGACTGAAAATATATGGTTTTTTAGCATATAAACTCAATTTTTGTGCTGTTGGCACAACGGAGACCCTGTACAATGATTTCGCCATCCTCTTCATTAACATTATTTATTTTGCAGACATACAGGTACTTGTAGTGCGTTATAATTGTGAACAGCGTTCACAATTATAACGCAATTGTGAACAGCGTTCACAATTACCCTTTTTTAAAAATTCACATTTACCCCAGATTTTCAAAATGAAGGAGCAATTGTGAATATGTAACAGAATGCTAATATTAAGAAAAACAGGAGAAATAAATATCTGAGTAAGTTAGTTTATGTATTTATGACTATAAAACTGAAACACACACACACACAAATTAAATAAATAAATTTAGCGAATGCGTTGTCAAACCGATGTACTAGGAAAACAGTTTTTTCAGTAATGAAATGTGTATACCGGGAGTTGGATTATTGTTTCCAAGTTTTGATAGCGTATTAAAAGAGAACTAAAAATTATACCATTAGTTATTTTTTCATTATATTACTGTAAATATTAAAGTTATAGACGTCGTTCTCAATTCCCCCAATTCACATTAATCCCTGTCAAACCCTAACTAATTTATTTATTAGTTTTCTTAAATGTTTGAAAATTATTTTCGCGTTACTACCTTTTATGCTTTTGAATTTGTTCCTATTTTGCAAACATGCGTTAATTTTTTTTGCATGCAAACTTGACTCAACTTATCTAATCCACTTCAGTTACGCGTGCGTATACGTACATAAATTAGTTTTACTTTCTGCTAGAATTAAGATAAAAAATGACCGAACTTAATGTCATAGATCTTGAGAAATATTGGTAGTGCAGACAATTATTAAGGTTAAATCTTTATATGAATCAAACCTGAAATCCCTTTCAAGCAATTTATGAAAGTAAATGGATTTTGTATGGAGTCGCCCAGATGAGAGTATTTTGCGCTATATTTATTTTATTATTTTCCTTTAGTTGGAAGAAAAAAATACTTTTAGAAAGAACACAAATTCTATTATTTGTCAAAAAAACATTTCAGAACTACAAAAACGAATTCGATCAGCGATTTTATATTTGACACCTGCCGATGCTTGCAGGTTTTATCGAGGTATATTTTTCGTATGTTCTTACTATATCTATAAATATACAGAGATGTGAAAATTATTAGAAAAATTGCGAAATTTATAGTACTCTTGTTATATACACTTGTATATACTATTGTTACTTGTTGTATTAAGGAAAAATACTTCATTTTATAAAATATTGATACATTCAATATTGAGGATGCATTCCCTTGTTTTCGATTGAAGATTTGAAACTTCTGGACATTCTTTTGTAAGTTTTTGGCAGTTATTTGTATTTCCTTGTCATGGTGCCTGTGCTGTACTTAGATGAAATAATCTTCAAGCGAGTGAGTGGACTGTATGCGTTTATTGCAATGGACAAAATGGCAGGCGATTTTCTTATCGTACAAAAAAAGGGTTGCCATATGTTGGCGTGAATAGTTCTAAGAAAATAACTTCGCCAGGGGCGATAAAGTTACTAACACTGAAAATCCCGCCCGGCGTTGAAATATAACATTATTTCAAATTTTCAAGAAATTACACAAGACACAAAACAATTTTTAAACACAATAGATAACAGAACATTTTAGAAACATAAGAGAACAAATATGAAAATTACAATAAACTGATTTAGTTAACTGGATGAAATTTGATTATCTGCAAGTGGCAAAATACTAATTTTTGATATTGGTCTTTTAAAAATGCTCTTGGCCGTATGTATTTCGGCAACTCTTACTACGTTTTCGTCTGGACCTGGAATTACCTTAAGAATTCGACCCATTGACCAATTACACATGGGAAGATTAATGTCCTTTTATAAGACTAACATGCCTGGAATTAAATTTTGCCTTTTAAACAGCCATTTAGATCGTTGTTGTAAATGACTCAAATAGCTATTTTGCCAATATTTCCAAATAGTTTGGACTATTTTTTGCGTTTTCTGCCACCTATTTATTAATCCTTCCGATAGGTCTATAAAAGGATTGAGGAATTTTAACTTGCTTGTAGGCATAAATGAAGTTCCCCTTTCCAGAGCCGATATCTCAGGTGAAAAATACCTTACCTGTAAATTTCTTAAGAGATGGTTTTCGGCATTTACATATTCTTCATGCGTGAGCGAACCTGTTTGTTTCACATGAGATTTGCAGTTTCTGCTAAACCTAAAAATAAATGCTAGAATTCTAATTAATTTTTGAAAGTTTTTAGTGATATCTAATAATTTGTCAAAGAAGTTAGAGTCACTACTAGAAGTTAATGTCACTTGGGAAACAGGTTTAAGCTCCTCGGTGTAGAGATGATTTGCCAAGTCACTGGAATTTTTCAAAAACTGCGGATCAGTTAAGTTCAGCTTGACAAGATTCGGACCATTCCACCACATTTCACAAGTAGCAAGAGATTTTACATCCATCCCACGTGAAATCTTGTCGGCTGGATTATCCTCCGTTAAAACGTGTGACCATTGGAAGTTCTTGGTCATTTGCTGGATTTGCGATACCCGGTTGCTTACAAATTTTTTGAGTAGACTTGAAGAGGTATTAATCTATGCTAGCGCAATAGTAGAGTCTGAATACAGTTCCACAGAGTCTATATGCAATTTAATAGCGGCTAAAAAATTTTGCGTAAGTTTGGATAGAAGCAAACATGCAGAAAGCTCGAGACGAGGTATACACATGAATTTGGTTGGCGAAACTCGTGATTTACTGCACAGAAGTTGCTTCTTTATTTCGTTGGTTTGGGAAACAGTTTTCACATATATAACTGCACCATAAGCCTTTGAAGATGCATCTGAAAAACCTTGAAGTATAACAGACTTGGTGTCGGATTTTAAAATACATCTAGGCACTTGGATAGATTGTAACTCAGGGAATGTTTTGACGAAGTTGTACCATTGCTCCGAAATTTCTGGAGGGAGTGTTTCATTCCAGTCTAATTTGAGTAGCCATAGTTGTTGCATAAATATTTTTGCCTAACACCCCGTTTGCACTGGCGGAATTAAGCCGCTTAGTTTTCAGCTAACCTACTGCGCATTCACTTAGCGCATCTCAAAGCCGCTTCAGTTGAGCGACACTGGGAAGCCGCTCAACAAGACCAGGGAGTAAAAGGAAGGAGACGAATCTCCATGTTAGCAGTTAGGCAACAAAATTCCACTTCCGCCAGAGGCCGCTAGAGTATCATCTCTCGCACTACTTATATCTTTTCGCTCGTAGCGAAGCATTGTAAACAAGTGTGTTTTAAAAACTACCACCTGTATATTTGGAAGTATTAAACTACTTTCGCCATGAAAGCTGTTCAAAGAAGCATAGAATACTTTACTCCACCCTAGGTTTTTGGCATATTTTGCATTCGATGTGTTTAATTTGTATTTCTGCTACGACTTTAGCGAGCATTCATTCTTGTTATGTGTTGTGCAATTTTGTGTTCTATTTTGTATATTGTTTTTGATATGGCTGTTCTGCTCATTTGCCATGAAACTAAAAATGATTTTAGCTGGCTTTTGAAAACATTTTCTCCCAATAAAACCCGTAAATTACGATCTGAGTACTATGCATTTAATTTTAAGAGTAAGCGAGAAGACTTGATTTTAAAGTTATTCATTTAAAAAAATAGAAAGAGAGTAGCAATGAACAACTAAAGTTTTGGAATTTAAATCACTAATTTTGTTTCCTTCTAGTTATATTTCCATGTCCTTTTTCTTCTTATTTATTAAATTTCACATATGCTTAACTTGAATAATAGAAACTCCACTGTAGTAGAAAAACTCAATAACGCACTCATGTAGAGAATTCAATTGAAATTAAGATTGAACTGTTTAACTTATAATTTTCATCAAAATATTTATGTTTTGCTTTTTTTTTTCTTCAAATTTCACTTAAATCCAGAGCAGAGCAACAATTTCAAACTAAACGTAATACATAAAGTTTTATGTAAGCTTATATCACACGAAATTTATGTATGGGAGGAGGAGAAAGAAAGTAACTATGGTAAGTGAAAACGAAACACAATGTGATAAATATAAGCTATAAACTAGATCAACGCTTGTAATAAATAGCACTTTCTTGTAACATTATTTGTAATTGTTCACTAATAACTAAC
Organism: Uloborus diversus; assembly: GCF_026930045.1. NCBI lineage: Eukaryota > Metazoa > Arthropoda > Arachnida > Araneae > Uloboridae > Uloborus > Uloborus diversus. Next base: position 48,349,485 of record NC_072734.1, on the reverse strand, counting down.
GATAAACAATTTTTTTTCTCAATATACAGAGTGTTAATATTTTTTCTAATCGTTTTTAAAGATAAATCCAACGAAATAAAAAGAAAAAAAAGGTTATTTCAGCAAAAGTAATTAATTAAACAAAAACGAAACTAAATATTGGTGCACATAATACAGTGAACTATATTAAGTTATATGAGCTAATATCGCACGAAATTTGTGTGTGTGGGGGGTGGTGCAGGATAAAGAAACTCGGTGTAACAGAACCAAATATTGGAATAAAAGAACCAAGTAATTATGGTAAGTGAAAACGAAACTTAGCTTGATAAATATAAGCAATAAACTAGATTAACGCTTGAATTAAATAGCACTTTCTTGTAAGATTCTTTTTTAATTGTTCACAATTAACTAACGAAAAAGCAGTTTTTTTTCAATGTTCAAAGTATTAATTATTTTTTTTCTTATCGTTTTTAAAGATTAATCCACCAGAAAAAAAAGGGGGGAAAAACGGCTTTTTCAGCAGAAGTAAACAAAAAAAGAAACTAAATATTATTGCACATATTACTGTGAAATATTTAATTTTAAATGAGCTTATATCATGCAAAATTTATGGGGGAGGGGGGAGAGGGTTGATCGAAGTTACTGCATAAATTAATTGGAGTAAAAGAACTAAGGAGAAAGAAGATCGAGGACACACAGAATTAATGTCTAAATTCTAGAACAAATATAAGAAAGAAAGTAATTTTAGGTCCATCGTGCTGACCGCGCGATATTATTGAGTTCCAACAAATTTTTCGTATCAATGGCCCCAAACTAGCTAACTGCCGGCATCCACCCAGTCGAATACTCGGGGTCGGTTAAATCAGGCGAGCGAACTGCGAGAGATGGACCACTAGCGCCACCATTGGCGATGGAATAATCCGGTCACTTTTTCGCCCCGCTGCCAAAGGAGATGAGGCTCCTTCTTTTAGCCTCCCTGGGTTTGCAGTTAAACTTTAAGTGCGTTCTCTAGTGCAAACGACTTTTAAAGTAAGTGCGCTTAGCTCGTAAGTGCATTGATGGGTTGAGCGCGCTTAGCTCGCAGTGCAAACGGGGTGTTAGAGATGACAGGGCCTAAAAGTCCAAGTGGATCGTAAATGCGTGCGATTTCCAAAAGTACATCTTGTTTGGTGAAATTGCGATTTGGATTGCTGCTAGCCTTGTACATAAATGAATCATTTAGGCTATTCCAAAGCATTCCTTGCGTTTTAACTACAATTTCTTCAGACTTTCTGTCCAGAGGAAATTCCTGAAGTTCGGTCGTAGAACCTTCGTTGCTGCACCACTTGTGTAAATTCATGCCTCCTCTTTGGAGAAGTTGCGTCAATGCTAACTGAAGATTCAAAAACTCCTTCAAGTTCGAACTACCAGAAAGGCAGTCATCCATGTAGAAATCTTGAAGAACGGCTCTGGACGCCAAAGGAAAGTCCTTTCCCTCGTCCAATGCAAGTTGCTGTAAAACTTTCGTTGCTAAGTACGGAGCAGATGCAGTTCCATACGTGACAGTTTGTAACTGGTAAATCTTAGTTGGTGCAAATTCACTCTCTTTCCATAATATTTTTTATAACTTAGTTTGAGAAGAATCTACTTCAATCATCCTGAACATTTGTCTAATGTCAGTGGTAAATGCGTAAATATACTTTCTAAATCTAATTAGAATTGAAAAGAGATCTTCCTGAATTACCCCTCCTTTACTCAATAAATCATTCAAAGAATGTCCGCTGGTTGTTTTCGCACTTGCGTTGAAGACAACGCGCAATTTAGTAGTTTTGTTGTCTGGTCGAAAAATACCGTGATGAGGGAGATAGTACCTGACATCTGTTCCCTTATCTTCTTTGATTTCTTTCATGTGATTCAAAGTTTTGTATTCGTTAAGAAATTCTGTATACCGCGCTTTCATAGCCGGATCCCGTTCTAATCGTTTCCATAGTTGATGTAACTTTCTAGATGCCGTTTGTTTAGAATATCCTAGCATGACTTCAGAACATTCTGGTTTGAATGGCATTTGAACTACGTATCTACAATCCGAATTCTTGAAATGCGTTTTTGCGAAGTGTTCATTGCAGTAGTTTAATTCATCATCACTACAGAGCGTGTGATTTTCGACTTCTTCGATTTCCCAGAACTTAGTTAGAGTAATATTGAGAGAGTTTTCAAATTATTTGACAAAAAGCAGTGTTTTGCGGAATGATTAGAGCTGCTGTCTGAAATGCTACCCGAAACAAGATAACCAAAACAACTCGATTGTAAATACAAGTTATCTTTCAGCTTTCTTTTATCTGTCTTCAAAAATGCGAAGAATAATTCTGCACCCAAAAGAATATCTATTTTTTCCTGAATATAAAACGCTGGATCTGCTAAGCATATATCGTTTGGAATGTTTAAATGAGCGATATTAATTTTCTTAGAAGGCGTGAAATCTGTGATTTTTGGAACAATTAATAAATCGATTTCCCAATGCGAATCATCCCCTTTATTAGACAAGTGAGCTGATATCTTTTTCTTAATATTTATCGCTGAATCATTTAATCCACTTATCGGAGTATTTATTCTTTCCTTTTTCAAACCCAGAGCTTCCGCTGCCCTAACAGAAATGAATGAACTTTCACTTGCACAATCCAAAATTGCACGTAAGCCCCTTCTTATGCCAGTAGAATCTCTCACAAACTATTACTATATTTATAAAAACAGTTTTCTCATTCCCATTAGTAAAGAAAGAGACGCGAGTATTTTCTGACATTTGCGAGTCAAATTCACAATTGCTTATGTTCTGTTGTTGGCTTAGTCCTTGCGATTCAATCTGAGGCGTTCCCGTCGAACCACCATCGTCATTTTGTCTGCTGTTTATGCAGTTTACGTATTTATGAAGTAAAGTATGATGATTCAATTTTTTCTTACAAACGAAGCAAGAACTTTTCGAATTACATTGGGAGACTAAATGACGACCGCTTAAACAGTTGAAACAAAGCCGATGCTTTTTAACTAGATCTATTTTTTCGGATTAGTTTATTGCTTTAAATTTATCACAGTGATACAATTGATGTGTTTGAGTTTTACACGCGACACATATTTTCGAAATGTTATTAGATGTAGCAATAAAGGATTTGGATTTACATGAAATACTCGCACTAATACTATTTAAGATTTGACATCTTTCTAAAAATTCCAGCAATGCATTAAAATCTGGAACTTCATTACCTTTAAGAGTTAGTTCATGTTGCTTTCTTGTTTCGCGGTCTAATTTTTCTAGAACAACATTCAATAAAATTGCATTAGATAATTTGTCTCTTGCGAAATCTAAGAGTTTTAGCGATCTTAGGTTTTTCTTAACATTATCCAAAATGATACGAAGATCTTTAGCAGATTCGTGTTTAATTGGTTAAATATTAAGAATGTTGTTAATGTGTTTTCGTATCTTTGTTCTAAAGCTTTAAAGAGTGAAGAAAAACTATCGTCAGTCGTTTCTAGAATTTTTGCTTCTCCCTTTAATGAACCGCGTAAGTAATGAAGCTTTTCACTTTCAGAAAGTTCGGGATTTTCATTTATTAGGCTATAGAATTGAGTTTTGAAAAAGTTCCATTCCTCAAATTTTCTGCTAAAAGTTGGAAGAGGAATTTTCGGAAGTTTCATTGAAGCCTTTTTGGCTGATCAACATTCATAGAATTAATTTCTTGTGTAGAAGTATCAATAACTTTTAGTCCAGAATCACTGTAATGCTGTAACTTCAGTTTGTTAATAGATGATTTCAAGCTTACCTCCAAGTTTTGAATATCCTCGTCCACTTGAGACAATAAGTCTTCACATTCCTCAAATTGCTTTTCGGTGATGATTTTGTAGAATTCATCTTTTAGCGTATCAAATTTTTGATGTATATTCAGCACTGTCTCAAAAAGAGCTCCTAACTCGGAAATGTCCATTTCGTCCTTTCTTTCAGCGAGGGCAATAGAAATCTTGGTGATTTGCCCTTTAATGTTACCGCGCTTGCGGTTTAATGAGGTGATGTCCGCCATTGCAATTTATAGCGATTGCGTAATTTTACTTAATTTTATATTTGCGAGTTGACTTGAATTTTATAACTAATTCAAATTTATCGTATCCGGGTCGCTTAGGACCAAAATATGCGGTACCTAGATGAAATAATCTTCAAGCGAGTGAGTGGACTGTAAGCGTTTATTGCAATGGACAGAATGGCAGGTTTTACACTGGCGATTTTCTTATTGTACAAAAAAAAAAGGGTTGCCATATGTTGGCGTGAATAGTTCTAAGAAAATAACTTCGCCAGGGGCGATAAAGTTACAAACACTGAACAGTGCCAAATTTGAATGAGTCCTGTCTAGAGATGAAAACAGTCGGGAAAAACAGAAAATTTCGGGTAAAAACCATTTTTTCCGAAGGAGTTTATTTCTACTCCGAAAAAATTTAAAAATGGATTTTTTAAACTTTTCAGGAAGTTTTAATTGAAATTTTCAGTAAAAAGTGATTAGAAATTTCTCATACTTAAATTTTGATGCAATTTCCTCTCCCCCATTCCTTTCTTGTATGTTACAAATAATAAAATGCGAAGACATTTAGTAATCAATAAATTAATTGGTTTCAAACTGGCCGCCTTTTGAAGTAATACAGAGGTGCAACTGCTTATTGAAATTTTCCTTCAAGGGTCGCAGGTCCTTTAATCAACCCTATTCCCTATAAAGTAATTCATTTAGAGAGTCCTAGTCCTAACGTATGTGTAGTTTAGAGTAGACCTTTGACTCTAAAACTGGCCATACAGTGCAATAAATGGGATTGAGTTCTAGCGAGAAGAGCGCCCACTTTAAAGACGATATCATATCAAAAACAATGCGCCTTACTCCACTTTTATCTTTTTGACCGTATGAACTGGTGTAGAGTCAAATTGAAATGTCCATTGTCCAGTCTACATTGCTGTGCTGAAGTGCTCTTAGGTCCATAGAAGTACAACACCTTCTAAAATGTCCTTCTGGTACACTTTTTGATTCATTTTATGGCCCTCATCCACAAAACACCAGAGATTTTATTGTCGCTTGTGATGATTCCATTACAGACAAAGCTTGACTTTGGATTTTGGCCATGTTTAACATTTTCAAAGTGCTTGGAGTATTTACAGACCAAATCCTGGGGGTTTGGAGATGGTTGAACAGTAAATCAGTGAAAGGTATCTCTTCCAGCATGGACTTGCGACCCGTCTCAAATGTTTCTGGCATCTTTGGAGTCATACGAATGCCTGAAGTTTTTGAAACTTGTAAAACTTCTGTTTGAGCTGTTTTTGCTCTTAGTCGTACTTATCGGTCACAAATTTCCATCTTACGAACGCTTTCTCTCGTGGAAATTCAAATGTTTCATTGAACTTACTTTTGGATGACCTGACGACAACAGCTTGACCACGAAAAGAAGGCAGATGACCTTGAAGTAAAAACATCATTTGTATCATTTGATAGGATATTTGGCATTATTTTGAAACAGATAGGATTAGAGAGAATGTGCCTCTTACTATTCGGTACTTTCTGGCAGAGTCTTACCTATTACGAATGATACAAATGATGTTTTGCTTCAAGGTTATCCGTGGTCAAAAGCTTCAACTGAAATGTTCACTGTTCGTTTTTGTACACTTTCCGGACATCGGCTATCATTTCCAAGCCTCTTGAAGTGTTTTATTGCATCAAATACTGTTTGCCAAGGCACAACAAGCAAACGAACTGTCGTTTTACTTGGTTAAACAACTTTAAAATCGCAACTTTAGTCTTTTGTTTAAAATTGTAAGAAAACTGAAAAACAATACATAAACTAGGAGATATATTGTCTTTGTCCGAGTATTTTTCTTTGCCGCAACCTGTATACTTCCGTGCTAAGCACAAAAGTGGAATCCGCAGTTGAGCTCAAGTTGAGATATTGTGTTTTAAAGTTCGGCACTTCCATATTTGATTCAAATGTCTTTTTTTTTTCAGATTTTTTTTGAAAAATAATTCCTGATCAAATGACCCGAAAATATTTTACTTATTAAGTAAAATACGAAACAAAGAAAAACTTTGTTTAATAACTCAGTTTTGTTCACAAGTGCATGTATGACTACTTTTACTGCTGTGCTTAGCACGGCCGTATGAATAAACTGAAACTGCAGTTTATGTTTTGGTTCAACTTTAGAAAATATTATGCACTTTTGGTTCGGAGTTTTTGATGGAAAGAAAAAGAGAAACCAAATTATAGTTTTGATTCGGACTTGACCGGATTGGAAAAAATCCAAACTCAATAGCTTTCATTTTCAGACAGTAAAATTACATTAAAATTATTGTAAGGAAGGGAAATCATACTTACTTTTCTTTCAAACAATATCAATCACATTTGAAAGTAAAAAATTACAATTATTATTTCAAGTTTCAAAGGCAATCTAAAAAAGAATATGTAATTGTTCTGATTAGACACACCTTACCCAATATTATTGGTTGAACAACGACTTGACTTATTTCTGGTAATTGACCCAGAAAGCTCTCAGTTACAAAACAAAAAGTTTTTTTTTTTCTATTTAGACTTACCTGTGAAGCAGAAAAAGATGTGTGGATTGCATATTTTTAAACGCTTAACCCTTCATATGTTCGAAGAAACACAGAGCTATTAAGAAACCCTATTTTTATTTATAAAAAAAAATCAATTTTTCCATTTTTTTCCAATTTTTCCACCATTTCAAAATTTCCGGAAGTTTTACATCTCCAGTCCTGTCAGACAATTCTTGTTTGTGAAGTTCTATTTCTTCAATTTTTTTTTCTGTACAATGGTTCAAATATTCTCCATTGGGCTCATATCTAGACTGTTCCCATGGCGTGGAAGTCCTTTTATATTTTTTTCATTCAAAACTTTGAAAATACTACTTCAAGACACATACCCATCAACCTTCCAATTAATATGAAATCATTATTTGAAAACCAATCTTTTAATTGTGAAACCTTTGCTCAGGCACTTTTTCGTGCTGGTACTAGGTCATATAATGCCTTCTACAATGTGTAAACATCTAGCACCCTGGGTGGAAATTACGCTCCAATTCAAAGCTTGAGTAGGTTGTTCAACCGTTTGTGCGATGCAATTTAGGGGAAATACTTTACTGGTAGTATATTACAGAAAAGTTAAGAATCTTTTTTCCAGCTCAAAGTTAAAAAAAAAAAAAAAAAAAAGAAAAAGAAAAAGTGAGTGTATTTAAAGTTTTTCCCAAAAACAAATCTGAGTTTTTCTTTTTATTAGAGTTTGTGGGATTGGGTGTTTTGGCTCAAGAGCCTTACTATAAGCTATACTGCTCCAGACGGTTGTTTAAATTCGAGAAAGGTGCCAAAGAAGCAAAATTGTTTGAGGAGTAAAAAACATAGAACTTCTAGAATTTTGAAAAAAAATTCAAGTAAAAAACAACATTTTCACCAAGTTTTAAATTTTGAGTTACAAGCCAAGAGAATTAGCAGAAATATAATTTTGAATAACATAAAACTTATTATAACAGCACAGAGAGGAGACTAGACCTAGGACAAAATTTTTATTATAGTAGGGGAGAGTGTTGTACATCGGGACACTTTTCATATTTTCTTTTTTAATGTCAATTATTGGAGTCAAACTTAAAATCTAAAAGTCACATTAAAATACTCCAACATACTTCTATGCAATATATTTTTTAAAATTCAGACAGTTTGAAAATAAAATGTTGCCAGCCATTTAAAGTAAAAGTTCCAAGCTGTCCCAAGGTACAACATCCTACTGTACCTTGGGGCACATCCTGTTGTACTATAGGAAAGTCTTCATGATTCAGAAAATAGCCATATACTTGAACCAATTTTGCACCAGAAAAAAAAAAAAAAAATCCATGGTAGTGAAATTAAATTATTAATACAGTAGACCCTCGTTTTACGAGGGTTTATTTTACGCGGTGTCGATTATGCGCGATTTGACAGCCTTTTTTTTAATTTACGCGGTTTCGATTTACGCGGCATTTCCGTGGAACGTAACCCCTGCGTAAAATGAGGGTCTGCTGTAATTAATTATGAATAATGAATTATGAATTATTATCTAACATTAAATGTGTTTAAAAGACTATATAAGATTAGAACATTGTTCCATATTTCTAAACATATCTTAATTATTAAGAACCATGCATATGTTGTACCTCGGAACGTGTTCTAAGGTACAAAATGTTTGACTGTCCCAAGGTACAATCGCCACGTTGTTTAAGAAAAACCAAAATGTTGGTCAATCAGTATGCACAATCATTATTTTCTCATAAGCAAAATATTTAAAGTACTACTCTTTTATAATAAAATAAAATTCAGTTGATTAAATTTACTAACACAAAGACAGAATATGAATTAAAAATTAAGAAAAAAATATTTACTTTAGAGTCATAAAAATTGCTTTCTCTCATAAAATCGTCAATTTTACTCATTTGATGCTGATTTTTACTATGGCACCATTTAGTGGTGAAGGTTACTATTAGAGATTACAAAAGCATGGCTGCTAAAAATAGATTCTTAGAAATTAGCAGTGTCCCAAGGTACAACACTCTCCCCTAATGAACTTATATTATTGTCCTCGTCTCTTAATAAGTTGTTGGTTGAAAAATAAAATAATAATCTGCGTTAAATATGTACTTAATGTGTTTTAAGTCGCTTTGAATATAGTTTGAGTTTTAAAGATATTTTTTGCAATTTTTCCATGCAACATCTGTTGGAAGTATTATATACCAGAACAGTCAATTATTATGGATTATGTTTCCTCTTTGTCACTTTCTTTCCCTTGTTTTTCCCTACGTGACTTGAGACAAGTCACAAATGAAAGAGAGGAGGAAAGATGAAGTGTGACTTTTTGGGAGATGGGAGAAGGGGGAAAGTGTGAAATTTGTTGAAAAAAAAAATTAGCATCATTTTTTTGGACAACTTCCTGATATCTAATTTGAACTGTTGAATGTCCACTCTGATATATCTGCATTAATGATTTAAAAAAAAAATGGTTTTCCTCCCCTTGAAATCGCTTGTAACTTTTCTTTATGATTAGAACGACATTTTTAAAGGCTCACTTGTCCATTCTGTTATACTTAGTGGTAAAAGTAGTTTAAAACTCTTCCTAAATTACTTATGATACTTTGCTGAACAAAACTAAACATGGAATCAAATCAACTAAAAATTATTAGAAGGCGGATATTATTAAGATTGGAAGCTTGTTGCTGCAAAAGGAGGTAGCTCCAATTCTGCATTAGAGCTTAAAACATCAATCCACTTTTTCGTTTAGTAAATCCTCTTGTAAGCTTTTCAACACAGTTATTCATGAGAAATAATAAAACTTTGGAATGTGATTTGGTGTTTCTAGCTTTAATGCGGACCATTTGGAAATTGAAACTTGGAGCTGCCTCTTTTTTACAGCAAGCCTTTCAGCTAATAATACGATTTTGCTTTGACCGATATGATTTGTAGTTTTCGAGAGAATGACCCGTAATCATATTTTGAAGTCATTTTGTTACAATTATAGTAATTTCATTATGGTTTACAAGGAAATCTCGACTGACTTAAGTACTGTTCCTTTTTTGAAACTGCTTCTTAAACAGCTGGATTAGAAAAGATAGTTTGAATTTGTTAATTAAAGTTTTACTGAAAAATTTAATTAACAAAAAAAAAAAAAAAAATCAAAATGTCAAACCGCAGCCGACAAGGTTCAATTTTAACATATGAATGTTTAGCCCACTAGATGGCAGCACTAACTTTTTATTCGTAAAAAGAGGAATCTTACATTTGTCCCCAATTGTAGTGCAGGCGGCACTATACCCCAATTAACAAACAAAAAAAAAAAAAAAAAAAAAAAGCGAGAGTGCGCGGGCATAAAAAGTAAAGAAAAACAAAATCTTTTTTGTTCTAATTTGTGTTGTACTATGAAGATTGCGTATTTTTTCATGGCAAATATGTTTTCATAATTTTGAATTACTTTGGAATGTAGTTTAATTATTATTCCTGTACGTGATAAATCTGTAAAATTCCAATTAGTTTTTATATTTTATATTACTTTCGGAGAAAAATTTTCCCTTCCATGAAAACTAGAAGTTTTCTGCTTCATATTGGAAAATGTTCCATTTAAGTATAATTTAAAAAAACGAGGATCCCAGAATGTTTTCTCTCAATAACATTTTTTTTAACTGTTCTAAGATATGAATTAAAATATTCCTATTTTGGTAAAGCACTAATATACATAGTTTAGGAGCGAGCTGTTTTGCGAAAACAATATTTGTATTTCTGAATTACATAACACTTATGCTGCTACCCGATAGATGGCACGCGCAACCTAGTGGTTTCCTCTGCCGTAAAATTTGCGGTCCGCTCGTATATTTCAATGTTTCGAAAGTTGTTAAAAGAGTTTTAAAATTGGCTGAGATTAATGTTAAAAAATGATAAAATTTTGTATACAGGGGAGACGGGCTAGTAGTGACACTTTTGTCATTTTTGATATTCCCGTAAGATTTGAACTGATGCAAAGGCGTAAATATGCAAAATTGTAAGGGGGGGGGGCTCAGATATTTTCCCCATGGAAACTGATTTCAGCGCATATTAGTTATTTAAATTTGACATTTTTAAAAATTTATTCATCAATGACTGAAGAAGAAATATTTTTACATTTTTTACAAAGAAATAAGAACTAAAAGCAAGGATAGTTCTAAATTCTAAATGGGGGGGGGGGGGGGGGGCGCTTGACTCTAGCCCCCATTTGCCATTTGCCCTCCCCTCGCCTTTATGGGCGCCCTTGAATTGATGTGTAACACTCAATACATCATATCATTAGAGTAAACCTTGAGCAATATATTTTAATTATCAACATTTTTTCAGACGTTTTTTTTCATGACATAAATTGGAATTTGCGTAGCCTTTAAGTTTTCCTCATCTCGCCGCGTAGCGAGGCTAGTAGTGATATGCTTGAGGCACATTGTGACACCCAAAGAACGCGTACAAACACGTTGTATAACATGTACAAATTTTGTAAAACTAGCAATTAAATAGGATATTTTACGTTAAGAATGAAATCATTATTCATTTATAATGCTCTCTCTGAACACACACACACACAAAAGAAAAGAAAAGAAAAACACCTTCATGTTTTGCATAACACTTTAAACGAAATTAAAATAAAATAGTTTTATTAACGCTTGTGAACTCTTTTTGGAGACACATTAAAAAACTGCATAAATTGAAAAAGATAAAACATAGATAAGCATTAATTTTTGGCCAAATTAATCTTTGACTCGGTACAATGTGTAAGCCCATCCTACAGGTCTACCTGTTTTTATAATCACTCATTACACTAGTCAACAACAAAAATGCATCCGGCTCAAAAATAGCTATGTATTTCCGAAGTATTTGCCTCGCTAAACACGACAATCAGCATAAAAAGTTGAGATTAGCTCTAGTCTTCAAGATACAGAGCCAAATAGCATAGTGAATTCTCACTAATGCTCTTTTTCCCTGGCAGAAATAGAATATCCCCATATGGGACTGACTGACTTCTAAATTTTGATTCTAGGTTGGGATAGAAAACCTCACTACATGATAACCGAAATTGACGTCAAGAAATTTAAATTCTGGAAAGAGAAATGCCCAAAATCACCCTCTAGTAGATCCAACCATTTTTCCTTCCACCTTCCGCCCATGCTCATTCTGCTCGGAATAATGAAGAACTTCGTGAAAACTGTGAACAAAGACAATTTTCCAATACCTTAGAGGGAAATTTTGAAGATATATTGACGCTATGGTTAAGGAGAGATTTTTTTTAACGGCCCTTCAAATACGCGCAATTATGAAAATCACTGTTTTTGAAAAAAAAAAAAAAAAAAACACGAAGGGAGAAAAAAACGCCATAGAAACCTTTAAGGGTGTATTACAAGTATGTCCAAGCAGCAGACAATTGTAGTACTAAAAACATTTGGTCAAACAATTCCTGCGGAAGTTATGTGACCATTGATGAATGATGTGTCTCTAAAAGTCATTTTTGTTCACTTCTCCCGGGATATTTTGCAGCTATGAGCAGTGAGCATGAGGAAAGGTTTTACCAAGATATCTTTACAATGGAATGCAGATATCAGGTTTAATGGGCAGAGTTTATGCTCACCAAATTCTACTGAACTACTACAAGAGATGGTCCTTCTTTGACGTACAAAAAGCAATCGAAAATCAAGCGTTTATAGCAATAAGCCAAAAGCAACCAATGCTTTCCAAAAAACAAGCTTAATAAAACAGGACTTATTTAATGAAATTTAATGCGCAGGATTTGTTTTTCTTTATTAATATTACCTTTAAACCAATGTGGTTCCTGTGCATCTTTCTTCAGCGGGCTTTTATGTATCTTAAAAACAAGAGCTAATAAAAAAAAATCCACTACCATATTCGTTTTCTCGTCCCAAAATGAGTAAGAATTGACTTTTTAAAATCAGGATGCAGACAAAAAGTTATTTTTATCGACTAGTGTTATCATCAACTGTTTCGACATCCAATGTGCTATTAATGCAAATGAAATAAGGTTTATTTTTGGTACATTTGACATGAGATCAGTTTTTAAGTGTCATGCATTGTACCCAGTCTTCTACGGATCTAGAAATTATGTACTGCTTCAAGCAAACTAGACATAATGGAGCTATTCGAATCTTTTTTCTTCAATTTTGTTTTTAATAACATTGGTGTAATTTTTGTGCAGTTTTTGGCATTTCCGTGCAGTTTAAATTTTGCTTTTTCTTCTTCAGTTTGTTTTCTGCGTTCTATTGCTTTTTGTTTTGCTCGAATTTTCTTTTTAGGTGCGATTGTTAGAATAACAATTAGAATTTTCGATAAAACATTACGCTGTTACAATGCTAATGTCAACTGTCATAGCCACATCTAATTCAATGAGATTTCTCCGTTCTGAAGACTTTTATACATTCTTACTATTATTTACTAAATTTATTGCTGAAGTGCCGAATTTCATAATAGCTTCATATTTATTATTTTCACCATCATTTTGGTCATCAATGCTGTCATTTCTGATGGATAGCGGACAAGGGCAAGTAGGGACAATATCACAAACTTGACTTAGTCACAACTATCTCTTGTTATGCCATTTTGATCTTTACTGAATAGTTTCCGAAATAGTATCATAATCAACAAATGAAATGCATAGAATAACAGCTCGAAACATATGTATTTAAATAATGTTAGGAAAGTTTTCACACCTCAGTGTCCTTAGTGGCAATGACAATTCCAATGCAGGTTGCAAAATTTAATTTGCTGTAGAAAACACAATAAGTATTTTCATCTTGAAAACAGTCCAACGCTATACTTCCAAACTTACACAAGACACGGAGACTATCCACCTGCTCACTAACATGACGCGACAAGTGTTGAAACCTATTGGCTCAGTCAGGAGGGTTGATGGCTCAACTTGCCCCTGGCACAACTAACCCCGGTCTCCCCTACTTCTGAAGCGTGTATATATATATATATATATATATATATATATATATATATATATATATATATATATATATATATATATATATATATATATATATATACGAGGGGAGACCCAAAAGAAACCGGACTAATGGTGCGATGCCAATCCTAGATGTAGTAGAGTATTCTCCAACTAGATGGCTCAAGTAGAGACCTTCACAAACCAGTTGTGCAAGTGGCGTCAAATTAATTGATACCGTCTGATCGTAGGGTTGGTTTTCTCAGGTTCTGTTTCTTTCCGCCTGCGAACTTATTACATTGCAGGTTTAAAAGAACAAACTAAGCTTGAAATTTTGCATCTCCTGCTTGAAAAGTCGGCAACGGATTAGCTTACCAAAAGTTTCAATAAGCTTTCAAGACCGATGCTCTGAGCCGTACATAAGTTTTCGAGTGGTTTGGGCGCTTTAAACGCGGTAGCATGAATGTTGAAGATCATGCTCGCTCTGAGCGCCCTTCAACGTCTCGAAATGATGAAAACGTTGGAAAAATCTGCCAAAAAATCAACGAGAGTGGTCGTTTTACGATTGACGAAAATTTAGAAGAAAGAAGAGTGAGTTGAACTCGCTAGGGCGATTGGAAGGATGGTTCTTTCACAATGATAACGCTCCCGTACACACAAACTTTATTATTAACCACTAATAAACCACAGGGGTGGCCAGTCATTCTTCGACTCCCGTATTCGCCAGACTTAGCCCCCTGTGATCTTTTTCTGTTCCCGTGGATGAAAAAAAAATCTGAAAATGAAGCGTTTTTATGATGTAGAGGCTGTAAAAACTACCTCGCAACAGACACTGTACATGGTCAAGGTTAGAGAGTTCCAGGGGAGCTTCTAACATTGGAAAAAAAGAATTAACAAGTGTATTGCATCTAAGGGTGAACACTTTAAAGGAGACAAAAGATTTTTTTTTGAATAAACTAATATATAAATATTTTAGAACAAAAATCCGGTTAATTTTGGGTCCCCCCTCGTATATAGGTAACTTTTTGTTAAATTATTTAGTTAATATTTTTCTTTTTAATTTTTTTATTGAACATGGGAAAATATATTTGCAAAAAATAAAAAAATTGCTTTCGTGCATTTTGAAAAAGGGAGAAAAATCAGAATTTGTTTCCAACGTTGAACAATGTTGTTTTTCTTTTTTTTAAGCGTTTTTATTCCTTCTTTCCTTTTTTTTTTAATTTCACTCATTTCATATGTTTTAGAAAGTAAAAATTTTTGCAATATTTTCATGCTTTTCATCTTTTATTAAAGTTTAATATCATTCGAAAAAACAATACTAATAGATCGGAATGCTTTTAAATTTACATAGTAATAAATTAGGCAAAGTGATAATCAAAAACTAAATATTTTGTGTAGAAATAGGCAGTAGGAAGTGTGCGCAACTGTAATATAAAATGAAACATACAGTCAAACAAATTGTTGCACATATGCTCAGTGAAAAATGCATAACATTACTGATGAGTAGTAAAAAATTGCAACTTTTTCAATCATTTGTAATCCAGTTCTCTGAACTCAGGGGTGCCCACCCCCCTAAGTGCAAGGGCGCATCCCCCCTGAATATCGAGATGACCCTCCCAAAAAGCAAGAGCCCCATCAAAAGGGAAAAAAAATCCCTCACCCCCTCTAGAAATTTTAATTGCACAGTCTGCGAACATGACCCCCCCCTCCCTTAATTTCGTTTTGTAATGCCACCAAATGCCCGCATAGAGATTCTCAACTATGCGCTATGGGAGATTTTTTCCATGATCGAGGAGATCATTCAGTCTCGCAAAATATGAAGAGGTTGGCTCTGAACTTTGGAGTTGAGTTTTTTTTATTACTTTTATACACTAGCTACCCACTTGAAATTCGTGTGCGCCCCCCAGGGGGGCATGCCCTCCAGGTTGAGAACCGCTGATCTAAAATATCTCCAGATAGGTGGCACACAACTACAAGTAAAATGATTGACCATGTCACGTTACCCCATATTTCCTACGTACTTCATGAAATAATTATCGCAAGAACCTCGATTCCCGAAGAAAGAATTAATTTAATATTTGCTGATTACCTTAAGAATTTTAAAGAGCTTTTTTAGATTTAGGAAACTTCGTTGTAATTGCGTATCTTTTTTAATTTTTTATTTTTCGTCATGCTTATTTTACTGCTTTACCCAACATTGGAATTTTTTTTTCTCGTTTTCTTTCACATCTTTTAGAAACATCTTAGCGAGGTTTTAATTAGTTGTTTTTTCTTTTAATTATAATTTCAGTTGCTTATTTTAAACGAATCAATATTTTCATCGAATAATTAAAACTGATTTTAAATTTTTTCAGGCTTGAGCCCTGAAGTACCACTTTGAAAAGTTGTTAAATTCTCTGAAAAGCGGAAAAAAAAAGCTATTTATTCCACTATTAAGAAGGATTTATTATTATTATTATTTTAATTATTTATTTTTTTTTAGTTAACACACTAATAAACTGATATTTCTTTTTAAAATTTACTTTACATCTGTTTCATGTGGCATTTTACTACTAACATTCTACTTAGGCGATATTTTATTGCTTTAATTTCATGCATAAGAAAGTTATTTTTTATCAATATTATTCATCTTCACAATAAGATGAGTAACTATTGTTATCATCAACATGTTTTAAGGACTTAGAATGGACATTGAAAAAAGGAACTAATATTTATAAAGATTAGGTTTTGCTACGAAAAACTTTAGTCAAGTGCTCTTTATTTCACGTATATTGTATACTCGTACACTTCGTTTTGTATTCATTTAGTGACTTTGATTCCTTTTAAGAGGAAAGCTCTTTCATCTTTAACTTCGATGTAAACTCAAGTGGTGTTATAATTTGGCGGACACTTGGCAATATACCGCCAGTTTTTTTGTCGCCAAGTTCGGCGATTTTTTTTTTTTAAATTTGATTTTAATTTAGCCATTGTTGGTGATATTTAGAGAGTAAACTATTGAATAATTTTAAAATTGCCAGTAATGGGGAAATGACATTAAATCGGAGTAAAAGGAAGTCGTGTGATGCACACATCAGCTCGTTTAAGTTCTGTTAACAACCAAGATGCCAGACCAAGATAGTAAAGAATTCGTTAAACCACGTGATCAGGTTTTCCGCCAAAAACCATCTGAACTGTGTACAAGAAATGGGCTGGAAAATCATCAGCGAAAGCCATCTGCATCTTCTGAAAAAACTGCTACAAACTTCTAAAAGATCGAGCGCGACAAGAAATGATTAATTTATTCGGATCAGAGATGCTTCCTTCCATTATTTTTCAATTTATCCGTAAGTTCCAACGGTTATGTCGGAAATTTATTAAGAGTATACCATGGTAATTTAAAATACAATTCTATAATTGTTGTTGTCTTGTGCCATCTAGGCTGGCAATTTTGGAGCACTGCTTAACTTTTTCAATTTGGTGTAAAGTTCAACTTTCCAGTACCTACATGGCATAAGGACCCATTTATAGGGTAGGCAACCATTCACAGCACAACAGCACGTTCCCACAAAGGAAGAACAAGGACAGGAGAGAGAAAGTACATCCATGCCCGAGCCAAGATTCGAGCCCGAGACCTCTCCGTTGCAGTCAGATTTCTCTGACCACTAGACAGGGTGGGCGGCAAATTCTAATAATTAATTTTATTCATTTGAATGTTATATTTTTGACTTTGATTCTTCGAATATGATACAAATGCGATATGTGTTGGGAATTCCATTATTTTTGTTTCCATTTCGATGACTATTAAGATTTGGCAGCATTCTAGTAAATACAACTTTCGTTTATTTTCATTTTAATGCTGAAATGTTTAAACGAAATCTTATGATTATTTTGAGAGCGAGTCTTTAAATTTCATTATGTTAAATACTGAACCGAATGAAACTTAATTCAAAAAGCTGTTCAACATAAAATGAGTTGTTTTTATCCTCTGTTTAAAAAATAATCTATGGGTTTTTATTTCTTGCAAGAACGGCAGGTAGTCATCTGGTTTTCTCACTAAAAGTGTTTCCCCGTATTTCTATATTACAATATTTTTCAATGTAGTTAAATTCTAAAACTTGTCAGGCATTATATATTTTCTGATATTCTCTTTATATACAAAATTGAAAAGATGCCCAAAATATATTCCGAGCATTTTATCAACATAATACACATCTTTCTTCCTGCCCTTAGAAAAGCGAGAACCTTTCTCAGCGGAAACAGGGTTGTCATCGATGTATCATAGGTGCATAAATAGCCGTGGACGTAGAACATGACGATCCTTTCCAAAACGGTGAAAAATGATTTCTATTGATGAAATTCTATTTCACAGGATACCGGGGATGAAAGCGTTGAAATTCAAATATTGACGAACAAATACACTATTTTATGCTAAAAAGGATTTTTGAGGCAGTTTCTTTGTATCTAAAAAAGAAATTTTGAAAATGGTTATAAGTTTTTTTAGGTAATGAAATTCATGATTTTTTTTTAAAAGCGAAAATTATATTGATATTTTTTGTGTGTAGTTCGTGCTTTCTTTAACTAACGTTTTGTTATTTTAATTATTATTATTAGCATTTTGAGAATAGTGACAACTTAAGAAAATACGTTAACAGAAAAAAAAAACTCTTTATACTAAATATTGATTATTACTTTTAACTTTTTAGTATATTTAAAAGAACTTCATCATCATCATCATAGCTGGCTCGGCAGCCCATTGTGGGCTCTGGCCTCCTTTAAAGGATTTATCCAGGCTGCTCTTCTCTTTTGGCCGTTTACCTTCAATTTTTAATTTTTAATAACATTAAACCGGAGTACAAACAGTCGACCCATCTGGGTCATTCTCCGGAAAATGCAACTTTTGAACGCAAAAATTTTTCAACTTTGAAACCTTTTTTTCCCCCTTCTTAAGTACTAGAAGTAACCTTAAACAATGACCCAGCTAAGTTCAATTATTTTACGCATAAATAAAAAAAATTAAAAAATGCCTTGTTCACGGAAATAGAAAAAAAAAAAAAAAAAAGAAAAAACTTTTAATGTTTAAAAATCGGGGACAATTTAATATCAAAGCAGTAATTCTGTCAATTGGGCAAACAATGAGCTCTTTTAATGATTAGTGGGAATCTAATATTAAGTTCTCTTAATTAAAGTAAGGCTTAATTAGTAGTTATCCTTTTAGTTCAAATGTGTACTAAAAAATAGTACTTAGTAAATTTGAGAATATATGGGCAATTTATTACTGTTATAATGCCTAAGATTGATGTAAAAGGTGTTTTTTTAGAGGTATAGAACTTTAAGTCGGGAACACTGTTTGATCTGTGGGCCATTTTGATAGTTGTCACTTGTTTTGTGTTTAGTTTGGTTTGCCATTTCATCATGAATAGACAACAGGACGGTGCAACATGCCACACAGGGCGTGTCACAATTGATTTATTGAAAGAAACTTTCGGTGAACGAATAATTTCGCTTAATGGACCCGTGAATTGGCCTGCGACATCATGCGATTTAACTACGCTGGACTATTTTTTGAGGGAATGTGTGAAGTCTCAGGTCTACACCGATAAGACACAAACGATTGACGCCTTGGACAAGAACATTCACCACATATTACTCACATACGGCCCCCATTGCTGCAAAACGTGATACAAAGTTGGACTTCCTGATTAGACGTTCTCGAAGCCAGCCGAAGTGGCCATATACCAGAAATCACATTTAAATAAAAATGGCAAAGAATCATCTTTCGAATAATACCAAATTCATGGCGATTTATATCATTTAACCGTGTTTTATTTGAACCTAAAATTCTGTACTTCTAAAAAAAAAAAAAAACACCCTTTGTTTCCCCTCCGCCATATATTTTCACCTTAAAAATAATGACATTCATATGGTCTATCACGGAGGTGAGGAATTTTCCGTTGATATAGGCCTAATAAATACATTTTTTTAGGGAAAATTGTTTTTTTTTTCCTTTGTTACCACAGTCTGCACATATTAAGCATATAAAAACATGTTCATTTCTTTTTTTTACATTAATTTGCATCTCTGAAATTCAAGTTAACGGAGGTGAGAAGTCACAATAACTACACTAAGTTTTTAAAGCAAAATCTATCTTCTTGTTTTTCGACAAAAATCTCACGACTTCTTTATGGCAGAAAATAAATAAGGAGGCTCTCTTGTATCATGGAAAATAAAATTTGATGTCATTATTGCCACGTGTTAACGAGGAATGGCATTTTGTGTTCAGGTAACAGAGGTGAGAATTTATTGTGTGACATGACTTCTCTTCCTACTAAAATGAACTAAAACACAATAGTAAAAAATTTAATATTCTTAAACAATTAGTATTTGAGACACTTGTGAAAGGAATACTAAATAAATTAGTATATACTTTTAATTAAACACGATATTAAGCAACATAAACAGTCACACTAGGTGTGTGACATGCCAAGTAGGTGAGAATTCACATGTTGTGGACCAAAAATATACTAAAATAAAAATTATTCTTAAAAAAATTAATGACAGGTTTAAATAGATATATTTTTGAGGAAACTAAAAAGCATTGTTAAATGAATTGCTCCTTAAAGTTTTTATAGTAAAAGGCGTGTGACAGAAAAGTTAAACTTTTTGAAGAATGACCCATCTCTTTTTCGGTCTACCCTTTGCTCGTTGCCCGAAAGGATATGCATTGAAAACATTCAAAGCAGCTCAATCACTCTTTATTCTCATGAGAGGAACGAACCTTCTCATTCTGATCAATGAATACATTTTAAACTGTCAACATCTCTAAAGAATTTGTAAAATTCAATGATCTATCTTCTTCGCCAATTTACACTGTAATTGACATCAGGGTTCTGGAGTCACAGGGAAAATGGACGACTTCAGCTCTGAACTCTTAAGAAGTTTAGAGCTTTCGAGTCCGACTCATTTTTCCCACTGTGACTCTGCAGCCTTGGTTGAGTTGCGGACTCGGAGGTATAAAGACCGGCTCTCAGTCCGAGTCGTGGGATTTTAATCCCTTCCGTCTACCCGACTCCTGCACCCCAAAATCAGTCCGACTCCGACTTCCCTCTTCACACTCCAAAGTCCTTCGTACCTACCACCATTCGTAGTTTAACCATTGAGAAGAAATAAAAGGTGGAGTGAGTGAAGCCGAAGCAAGGATTCCAAGTCAAGAGTTATATTTGGTAGTAAAGTATTGGAGGAAATCAGATTTCTGCCACTCGTTTCACGTAAAACGTGTCTCCCATTCGTCGAATTAGAACCTTTCGACTTGAGATCTTTGCCTTAGTATTATTTCCTAAGCCAATTATCTAACTTGTTCCTACCAGTTACTAGTTCCTGTTCTAAAGGTTTGACCGTTTGGAGGGAGCCCTAAAGACAAGGCCCTGTTTCAAAGGCTCCATCAAACTGGTTAAACTACATTTAGTGGTAGTCACGGGGGATCCTGGAGTGTGAAGTGTGAAGTCGGAGTCGGAATAATTTTGGGGTGAAGGAGTCGGAGACAGAGTCAGGAGTTGAACCATAGCCCTGATTGATACTACCAAAAATAGTTCGCAGCATTTTATTTCAGATATCGCCAACATTTTCTCTTCTCTCGCTGTTAGTGACCCTGTCTCAGACGAAGCAGAAAGAACTTTATCAGTTATTATTAAAAAAAGTTTTTGACTGCATCAGAAATCTGTTGAGTTTTATTTTCTTATCTGTACAAATATGCGAAAACGACGCACGGCTTTTTAAATATTGCCATTATACTATACTCTTAAGTTATTTAATTTTTAACTGACAGAGCAAAACCAAGGTCTGTGGTTCAACTCGTGCATTTTGCAATTTTTGTCTGTGAATTAATTTGTCACGCAGTTACGAGCAGAAGCGGTATTCGATTTTTTTCTAATGTGGTGTAAACCCCTAAAAGTGATGAAAACCGGCAGAAATTAGAATATATATATTTTGGTATTCATCAGAAGATCGCACAGGTAGGACACGATTAAACGTTTCATAAACCTTTTAAAATGGTTGTCACAACGTTAACAAACTGTTTTACATGATTTATATGACGAAGTGTGCTATTTAAAGAGGTTTCGAAATAGGATTTTTTAAAGTGCGTTTTTATCATTACCATTTGGCTACAAATGTTTAAATTCTTCCGCAAAGTATTTTGTATCCTTTGTATTATCAAGATATAATTACTAATTAACGCATGTTCATTTTCTTCTGGTTCATTTACATACTAGTGGCACTCGCATGGTGATGCCTATTGTAAGACTTTAAAAACTTTATCTGTGGTGACATTGAAAACGACGTTAACCATATGGAAAGAAAAAAAAATCTCCCTTTGCTCAAAAATTGCAAGAACTGAATTGACATACGCTTTGCATTCAGAACAAAAGTGAAAATCAGCAAAAAAAAAAAAAAATTCTTCTCCACCGAAAAAAAAATATATATTCGGAATATGCTTTGCACAATTGAAACAAATTAGACTCCCCCCACCCTCAGGGAAAAAATTACATACATATTACAACTAAAAAAACGTATTACAACTAGAGGCCCTCGCTCCCCGAGAAAAAAAAGAATTTAATTAAAATACACGTTACAAATAAAATAATAATAATAAAAAAATCTTCGTCCCCAGGGGGAAAAAAAGCGATAAAAATATGCACTAAAAATCCCCATGAATGTACGAATAACAGTCCTTAAAACAGTTACATTACAATTAAATCAAAATTAAACCCAGTTCCACCAATAAAAGGAATTAAATTGAAGAAGCACATAAAAATCCTCGTTACTGTGTAGTCCCTAAGAACACAACGAAAGGTAATACTCACACCCGAGACAAAATGTACTTTTCGATTGAAGGTGCAACAGGCATCAAAGGAACTGATTTTGTTTTTAAATTTTATCTGTTAAAAGTAGCCTGTTGTCTTTCAGATATATCCTGTTATATTTACAGTTTTATATATTGTAACGGATCCGCTGCGACTTCCAACTTTCTTGAAAGGACGACACAGTTCTTGATAAAAACACAGGAGCTTTATTTACACTATGTACAGAAGAAATCGTTACAACTGCTAAATTAATCATCAGCAATTAAACAAATATCACTCAACACCGTAAACTCAACGGTTACACACGTATTTACTTCCAAATACGAAAACAACACAGCAAAATGCCTTGCAATAATAAAAGCTAATACACTCTCAGTACAAATTCTCAATCGAAACTAACTTTTTATCACGCGGGACGCTTTTATAAACATCGAAAGAAATCTCTCAAATATTCCACAAGATTCCAAACGCTTCTTGAAAATAGTAGACCGTTATCAAATTTTATCAATGAACAAAAAAAGAAATAGGGGGATCGTATACTTTAGCCGAATGTATAGGGGTTGTATATTCATTACAGGAAACTATTTACAGGTTACGTTAACTACAATAATTACTATTTACAGAATTTGTAACAATATTTTTCTTAGTTCTTTGATAAAAATGTTATTTGTAGATCATGTATCCATTTATATTCATTTTCATGAATCTTAATTTCGCGAAGGAAGACACATATAGAAGAATCCAATCAACGAAAAGTAATATACAGTGACTCCGAAAAGTTTTCCTACATTTTGAAATTTTTTACTAAAACCAAAATAACGCGAAACTGAGTTCGAATATGAAGTTAGTATTTTAGTTTTAGCTTATATTATATTAGTTAATTTATTCCATTCTATAATAAAGTGCTTGATAAAATGCTTTAAAGAAAAGAATCGGACCGAAAACAAGGTAAGAAAAGGTTAACCAGCAAAGTTGACAAAGCGTGATTGGAGATTTACAGTTAAAAAATTTATGAAAAATACACATTTGAATGCTGTAAAAGATTCTGCTGAGTTAAATGAAAACTTTTACATTTACTTTTCACATAAAATTGTTCGCCAAGTTCTCAGATTTGCTGGAATAAATTGGACCACATACCGCAAAAATTTTCTTGGCCGTGCGAAAAACAAAAAACGATTTTCGTCGCAAAATCAATGATAAATAAGCTCAAAACGTTTTTAATTACGTCTTACTTACAGATAAAAATGAATTTAACATTTTTGGTTAAATTGTTGTATAATTGTAAATAGAAGAAAAAATTAGGAACGTAAGAATTTAGTTGGACAAGTTAATCAAGACGGTGAAGGTGCTTTCGTATGAGGGTGCATATCCATTGGTAGTTCGGATTTTTTTAATGACATAATGAATCATTCTGTTCATTTAAATACACTCAAGAACATTGAAAATAGCACACCAAGGAGAAAGCAATGGATTGAAGTGAAATTTAATGTACAGAATAATACAGATGAGAGATACACTTGATCCCAAAATCTAGGCAATTAAACAAATACAGACTAAGAAATAAGATAAATACAGTGCTACTTCAATAAGCGCGTTGGACCCCCTTTTGCTGCAATACATGCCGCAATACGGTCCAACATTGAGCTAATTAAACGTCTGATGTTGTTCTGAAGCCAATGGACCCCCAAGTTTTTAACAGCCATTTCTAAATCTTGCACAGAGTAGCACCGGCGACATCTGGCGTTTCAGCTGATCCCATTAATGCTCTATAGGGGACAAGTCGGGAAAGCGGGCTGGCTATGGAAGAATTTCAAACGAAAGTAAGAAGTCTTGAGCGACTCTAGCTGTACGCGGGCGAGCATTATCTTGCTGGAGAAGAAAATGAAATGCTCCTGGGAGGCCATTTAGGAACGGTCCTAGATGTGGTTGCAGAATGTCACTAACATAACTCTGGCCCGTTAAGGTTCCATGTACCACAACTAGAGTGGGCCAGCTATCATAGGCTGTAACATACCAGACCACTTTGCCCGCTGTTCGGGCAGTGTATCGTGCGATAGAATGGATGGTGTGGTATCTTTCTTCAGGGCGCCTCCTCATCCGTGCGCGGATACCGTCTGACCCCCAAACGAATCGGGATTCATCACTGAGCACCATCTTTTGCCTATCAGTGACATCCCACATCGCTCTAGCTTCGCACCATTGCAGACAGAGTTGCCATGTTTTGGTGTTAAAGGGAGTACATGAAAAGGGCACTTGTACTGCAGATTTATTTCCGCAAGACGTTTAGAAATGGTTCGGGGAACAATTACTACCCCTACATCTGCTTGTAGGGTGAAACGAGTCTCTGTGGATCCACGAGCGCTTGCTGCACGATCCTTCCATCCTCTCTCCTCGTGGTCTTCCTGGTCACTCCAGACCCGTTTTTTTGCACGTAGGTACCATCTCGTGTCCACTGCCTCCAACAGTTTCTAACGGAACACTCCGAACGATTTACATGGGCAGCAACACGGCTCGTCGACCAGCACACAGTTTTCAGCCGATGATCAAACCTCTCTCAAACTCGCTTAACTGTGAGAAACGTTTTCTAACTCGTCTACCTGACATTCTTTAATCATTAAAGTTCTCCGACTATCCAGATGTAATCGTAATATTTATAAATCTTATATTATGCACTGGTTTATCTAGCACCTTTTTTCACGATTTCACCGGTGCTGTAGGGTAAACGGTCATGCGCATTGACACCAAACTTGCATCATTTGCATATCAGATGTTACTCTTCTTATAGGCAAAATTTTGCGATTGTACCTTTCTTCTTTCTTGGGGCGCTATTTTCAATGTTTCTGAGTGTATTTTAAAAACCAATTTTAAACTCTTAGCCAAAAATTTGGTCTTTGGAAACAACTTTGTTTTTTATCAAGATAATGATAAGAAGCACACGGTTTTCAAAGTTTGCGTCTGGTGCCTCAAAAATTGTCCTCAAGTTTAGAAAATACCCCTTCCATCTCCCAGATTTGAATTTAATGTAACATATGTAGAGATATCTGGAGGCTAGATTACGAAAATACGGCTTTGAAACGGAAATAGAGCTAGGAACAGTAAGACTCGAACTGTGGTTGAATACTTACTCAGAAATTATGCAAAAAAAAAAAAAAAAAAAAAGAGAAAGAAATCTGTTCCCAGACGCTTAAAAAGTTGTTGATACTGCATGATATTCTACTAAATAACAACTTAATAAGAAGTTAGATTATATATAGACATTTTTTTAAGTGAACAAAGACTTTTGTAAGATGAAATTTCCGGCATTTTTTGATTTTTCATTAAAAAAAAAATATATTTTAATATAATTTTTAAAAATTTCATGTAGTTTTGTTGAAAACATATCATAGATCTTATAATTAAATACCTATTCCGAAATATACTTTCTAACCAATGGATAATGTCCTATTTTAATGAAAGTCGTAGGTGTGCGAACACTTATGGGAGCCACTGTAAGTAAATTACAGGAATAAAAAATGCAACGTATGATTCTAAGGAAATATTGAATCAGTGAGAGAGCTTAACTGGACTTTGATCAAAAGGGGATAAAAGATTTCTCAGCTGTTATTAAAGTTTGAAGAAAAAGGAAATAATTCTTCAAGTGTGAAATTTGAAGGAAAAGAAAAATAAATTTATTTATTTAGCAAAACTAAATAAATAAGCTCTTGAATAAGTAATAATTCAAGTTTGAGGGAAAAGAAAAAGAAATTTATTTACCAAATCTAAATGAATAAATTCACATTTAAATGAGTAATAATCGCAAAATCAACTGTCCCCAGTAAAAATTAATCAATGTGTAATACTCCCACTTTCAAAACGAATCCATATTTTATTTGGGAAGAAGAAGAAGCTGACATGTGTCTGGCATCTTCTAGAAAACTATTTTCCCCCAAAATATTGTTAATGCAAACCATGAAGTATGGGCACCTGCGAAAATCCTTCTTAAAAATGAAAAATGACTCGAGCCAGAAAATTCAATTCTGGAGCTTGAAATGGATTGCGAATTGTGTGATGAAAAGAAAGTATGACATTAAATTCCTGAAAGTGTAGTTATAGTAGTTCTTTTCATAAGTCTATGTCTTTGCTGGTCTTTTTGAAGAGACATTGCACCTCGATTAACCGAAGGGATCGAGGCCGAATCATCTGCGGAAAATCGAAATTTTTGGATTGAGGTAGGATACATAAAATGGGCATTTAAGATGTCGTAGAAGTTTTAATTCTGTATTTAAATAAGTACATATACTACTAAATGTGATTTGTTTGATTATATTACAGTAATTATGAGCAATAAACTTGTTTAATAAATATCCTACTAGCCAGAAAATGCAGGGTAAATTCCATAGGACATAATATAGTAAACTTTAAATCGTTTATATGCTATTAGTAAAATTAGTCATAGTTTCTCTCTTTGCTCTCTTCGGTTAAATGAGTTTCAAATAATTGAGATTTAACTGTATTATTTCTAAACAAATAGGGTTATATCATTAGAAATTGGAAAGTGTAATGTGTTTTTAATTTTGTAGTTTGTTTGAAATTAAAAAATTTGACTATATACAAGTTCATTCTTTTTTTAACTCTTCTATAAGGTGTTTCACGCAAGCCTGACGCAAAACGTCAGAAATTTAGTCAAGTGTATTTTCACTTTATATTTTAAATAAAAAATTTTAATTATTGAAACATTGAAATTAAAAAAATATATATTTTGATCAATTTGTACCATTATTTTAAAATACACAATGTTAAAATTCTAAGTGTTGAAAATCAAACTAATGCACATCTGTTCTTCACCTGACGTCTTTCTTTTTATCGTTAGAAAGTTAGTTTTTTCATTGAACTAATGATTATTATGATAAATACTGTTTTCGTATATTTTGCTTCCATAAAAGAATTTCACTCCTCTAAAAATGTTAAATAATATCTTCACAACGTTTGGCTCAAATATTAGTTATATCTCTGCAAATGTACTTGCAAACAATCATACATACGCACGCACATACAGCCGCCATAACAAAACTCACCATAATGAACACTTGGAACCGGTAGTAGAAAGCGCGCGACGCTGCGACATGCGTCGCAGATTCTTGAAAAAGTCTGCAGACTATTTCTTAGATAGGGAATAAAGAAACCAAAATTTTTTAAAGAAAAAGAAGGATCTTAATATTCAGCTGATGAAGACTTGCACCACATTTTCAGGGGTATAAGTCACAGGCTGCATGTACTTATATTAACATCTTATTTTTAAGCATTTCGCATTGCAGACTTATATTTGACTATTAATCTAATCTTGCAGACTAATTTTTCATTTTTAATCTGCATCGCAAACTGCTAAAAAGGATTTTTCTACCGGGCTTGTGGATGATCAAAATGAAAGCTTCGGTTACCCGCTCATATACGCTCGAACGTGTCGAGAATGAAGTCAAAATTTGTTCAAAGGTGATGAAAATGGAAATTTATGCAGATTTTGAGTGAAATCTTTTACTTGAATACTACTATTACGCTCCATTTCTTTGTGTAGAAGGAAGTAAAAATGCGCCAATCGATAGTTACAAATTAATTTAAAACTTTCGCATTATAAACATGTTTCGTACTTGATTCTCAACAAATTTCCTATTGATGAGCTTAAATACAGAGTTTAAAAAGAAACAGCAAGCAGTTGTTAATTACTTGAAATGGTAAGATCAGAGAAAGGCAATCACTTCATTCGATCTGAAGTTTTGTTTTCTTTTTAAATTTATTCCCCTGATATCAGAAGAGATTTATTTAGATAATGCAATTAAATTTCTCACAAGTCTTTATGGTCGGATGACTTCCCAATCTCAGTGGTGAAAAGATTTAAATGCAGTTTATTAATGAAGTTTTACGATGAACGGTGTTTATACAAGAATGAAAATTTTTAAATTTTGAGGAAAAAGAAGTAAAAAAGAACCTGGATAAAACATAGGAATATTAACGCATTTCATTCTTAAATGCAATTATTTGTCTTTTAAACAACTTATGTTAATTTAGTTAGATATAAAATGTTACTAATAGCGTTGCGAATAATGAAACCATCGTCCCTTACATATAGTTTGCTGTTATTAATAATAAATCCAAACTTATGTGCTTATAGTTTACTTAAGGCCATGTCACACGTAACGAAATTCGCTCAACTTATCCGTTCAACTTCAAGCTTTCATTCAACTTTCTCTTGGAGAAGTTGAACAGGGTTGCCAGGCTCTCAAACGAAGGGTTGATCCTAACGTGGCTTCTGTCTACAATTTTAGGCGAGTTAGCACAATATACTCTGAGTGATGTTTTTTGGATTTAAAGGAGTTTTTTTCCACAATTTATTTTAAAGCTGTAAATAAATTTCAGTTTTGAAAGTTGCAATCTTTCGAAATTATGAAAAAGTGATTTATAAACATCTTGATTTTTCTAGCTCAATGCAGCGATAACAGCTCTTTTACCTAATAATCATGAATA